>NW_012105410.1:1782896-1784341 GCF_000951045.1 Mandrillus leucophaeus
CCTCCCAAGTAGCTGGGACTACAGGCACACGCCACCATGCCCAGCTAATTTTTGTATTTTTAGTAGAGATGAGGTTTCACCATGTTGACCAGGATGGTCTCGATCTCTTGGCCTCGTGATCTGCCTGCCTTGGCCTCCCAAAGTGCTGGTATTACAGGAATGAATTATATTCTGGCAGTAAAAGTGACCGTATATTCCTAAATGGAATATTGTACAGCAGACAAAAAATAAACTTCAGCAACACACATCAAGAAGGCTAAAATCACACAAGCATAATGTGACCAAAATAGAAAATATATAGGATACACACAGTATGAGACTATGCACATAAAGTTTTAAAACATGCAAAATAATACAATAATGTAGAAACCATACAAAGGCATATGTAAGAATGACAACCAGGGTTGAGGTCACCTTTGAGAAAAGGAAGGGGTGAGATTTTGTGGGATCTATGCTACTTTCTATTTCCCTCCTGACTCCCCAACTCCCTAGCACACTCTGCAAAGACGAAGAGGATGGGCAGGGCCAGCACACGGAGGAGGCACCTCCCCTCCAAAGCCTTCTCTGGTCCCCTTCCCACCAGTCAGGTCGGAGGCCTCCTCTGGGCTCCCGAGTCCCGAGTGTTGGCCTTTGTAACACCCTGATCACTCTGGCCTGGTGTTGTTTTTCTTCACACCTCTCCTCCACCATCCAAGGAGTTTTTCCAGGGCATAATTCTTTGGAGATTTAAAGTCATCATCATCACTCGTTTATTCTCTGACACCTGCTATGTGCCTAGGCTCTGACAAGAAACAAGATGAGTTGTTCATGGCTAGTGTCCTTCAGAAATGCCCAGTGCGGAGGAAAATAGACCAGAACCTGGTGGGCATTGGGCCAGAGAGACGTGAAGACACATAGGAGCTCTGAGGGGCCCCAGCCCAGCCCAAGAGCAGGGAGAACAGGGATAGTTAAGGCACAAGTTGTGTCTTAGGCTGTGTTCAAGAACACCTAGAGTTGTTTGGGTAAAGGAAGAGGAAGATGTTCCTGTTTACAAGAGGGGACAGCTTGTGAAGACCAGGAGATGGGGTTGATCATGGCCAACTCTGAGAACCTCAAGAGGTTCAGTCCTACTAGAGAGTCCAGTGGAAGAGCGGAGTGGGATAAGAGAGCTGTAGAGAGGGCAGGGACCAGTCCTTTCAGGGTCTTGATGCCGGGCTGGGAAGCTTGGTTTATCCTGAGGGCAATGGGAACCATGGAAGGGTTTCAGAGGGGTGGGAGCCAGGGAGATGCCCAGAGTTGTGTTTTAGAAAGCTAACTTGTGCTGGCTGCTGTGCAAAGGCAGTGGGTCAGTGAGGAGGCTGGGCCAGTAGTCCAGGCAGGTGGCCAGGGCAGTGGGGATGGAGGAGGGGTGATATATGGGAGATGATTGGAAGGTGGATTTGAAAACTTTTTCTTTTTTTTTTTTT
>NW_012105410.1:1790816-1791520 GCF_000951045.1 Mandrillus leucophaeus
TTTCACCATGTTAGCCAGGATGGTCTCGATCTCCTGACCTCGTGATCCACCCGTCTCGGCCTCCCAAAGTGCTGGGATTACAGGCTTGAGCCACCCTGTCCTTTTTAAAACAGATTTACTGAATCTGAGATTCAAGCAGACATTATTGTTTAGTAAATAGTTTAAACTTCACAATGAAGAAAAAGTTGGTGTTTTCATTTATTTCAGCTCTTTAAGAAATCAACAAATCAATACTGAAATATTGGAAATGACCTGTCTATTCATAAGGAACTGGTTAAATAAATCATGGTTGTTAAAACAGAACAAGGGAGTTTTTATGTAGAAAGACCTTTAAGAAAACTTCAGGGCCAGGCATGGTGGCTCATGCCTGTAATTCCAGCACTTGGAGAGGCCAAGGCAGGAGGATCGCTTGAGCCTAGGAGTTCAAGAGCAGCCTGGGCAACATAGTGAGACCCCGTCTCTAAAAAAATAGAATAAAATAGCCAGACACAGTGGCTCACACCTGTAATCCCAGCACTTTGGAGGCCAAGGTAGGCGGATCACAAGGTCAGGAGTTCAAGACCAGCCTGGCCAACATAGTGAAACCTCGTCTCCACTAAAAAGTATATAAAAGGCCGGGCGCAGTGGCTCAAGCCTGTAATCCCAGCACTTTGGGAGGCTGAGACGGGCGGATCTCGAGGTCAGGAGATCGAGACCATCCTGGC
>NW_012105410.1:1793810-1796629 GCF_000951045.1 Mandrillus leucophaeus
TGAGATGGGGTCTGGCTCTGTCACCCAGGCTGGAGTACAGTGTCACAATCTCTGCTTACTGCAACCTCTGCCTTCCAGACTCTGGTGATCCTCCCACCTCAGCCTCCCGAGAAGTAGCTGGGACTACAGATGCATGCCACTATGCCTGACAATTTTTTTTTTTTTTTTTAAGATAGGCTTTCACCGTGTTGTCCAGGCTGGTCTTGAACTGCTGGGCTCAAGTGATCCTTCCACCTTGGCTTCCCAGAATGGTGGCATTACAGGTGTGAGCCACCACACCTGGCCTTGAGGGCTTTTTAAGGAGGTAGAATCAGCAGAATCAGGCAGATTGGATGTGAATATGAGGGAGAGAGAGGGGATTTTCAGTTTGGGTTCCTCCAGAAGCTGACCCTGAAGCAACCATTTAAGTACAAATCATTTATTTCAGAGGTGATCCAGGGAAAAGAAGCAAGCCATGGTGGCTGCTGAGCAGGTCATAACTGTGGGTTGGTGCTGTGGGTAACCTGTGGGAGACTGTGCAGAACCTGCCACAGGGAGGCCCCACCCAAAAGGCAAGAAAGCTGGAGCATTTGGTCACCAACTCTAGCTGTCATCGGTTAAAGGCTGATCCTCAAACTTTCTGGCACTTCTGGCCGAGTGTGCTCCGAAGGCCAGAGGAAACCCCAGGGCAGAAACCCAGGGTCCCACAGTGAGAAACTGCAGAGGTGTGGGGATGAGAGTGCTAAGCGGCGCAGGCAGCCCCCAGCCTTGGTGTCCCTGTGGCCTCCTCCCAGGGTTAGGGCTGCTCTTTCAGCCCCAGCCATAGCCCTGGGAACCCTAGCCCCCTTCCTGAGGCCCAGGAGGGGTATGCTGCAGGACGAAAGGAGCCCTATCTGCTCCCTGTAGGCTGAGCTCTGGTTCTCCAAGCTGGGTGGAGGAGGGAATCTGTGTAGGAGTTGGGGAAGTGGGAGTGGGTTTCAACCTAGTGGCCCTGCCTGCACCCCAGTGTCCTCTCCTCAGCACTCCACCTTTCTCACTGGTCCTCCCGCTGTCCCTGGGTCCTCCTGGGTATACACAGCCCTGTTTCCATGGAGACTGTGCTCTGACCTCTGGAAATGCTCCCTCTGATCAGCTTAGCCAGGCCGCCTGATCCCCATACTCACTTCAAGGCAGAGGAACTTGGCAGCTCTTTGATAAAACCAAATCCTGTTGCCCAGGAGCTTCATGTTTGGGCCTCTAGGCAGTAGGGTGGGTGAGGTCACTTTTACTCTGTTTAAGATGGAGCCATCAGTTAAGGGAGGGAAGAGATGCCCAGGAATGGAACTGCAGGGGGGCAGCCAGAGCAGTAAGAGGAGGAGCAGGTCAGTGCCGTGTCACTGAGGCCAAGGGAAGGTGGGCCTGGAAGAGGGAGAGAGGCCACAGGCTCAGAGCTGGGCCTGGGAGCCAGTCCCCATCCCCACTGGCCCCAGAAAAGGTCAAGAGTCCTTGGTTAAACTGTGTCCAGCAGCTAATTTGCTTCGTCCTGTTCTGCTCCCTCCCAGCCTCAGCCATGGCCTCAGAAGCCTTAGCAGCTGGTAGGTGTCCAGCAAGATCTGGCAGTGGATGAGCCATATCTGGCATTTCCAACAACTTCTGAGATATCCCCCTGCCCCTGTCAGCCCCTGGCCTTGGTGTCCCTGTGGCCTCCTCTCAGGCCTGGGGCTGCTCTTTTAGCCCCAGCCATAGCCCTAGGACCCTGGCCTCCTTCCTGAGGTCCAGGAGCTCCCACATGACTCCCCTTTGCCCTGTCAGTCCACCAGCCGTGGCTAGCCCTTGTTCTGAACAGGAGAACCCCTTCCTGGAACTTGCCTCTTTCGCATTCCCACCACATTCCAGCTGCCCAACCAAGTGTTAATGCACAAATTCATGACCCAGGAATCCTGCCCTGGCAGCTCTTAGTCAGGGCTCTGGATTCCTCTCTTGCCTCTAAGCACATTGATGGGACACTCCATTTAGCTCCCTCCTACCAGACCCATGCCCACCAGAGCTGCTCCTGGTACAAATATTTGTTTGTTTATTTATTTTCAAAACGGAGTCTCACTCTGTCCCCCAGGCTGGAGAGCAATGCCACAATCTTGGCTCACTGCAACCTCCGCTTCCTGGGTTCAAGCAATTCTCCTGCCTCAGCCTCCCGAGTAGCTGGGATTACAGGAGCGTTCCACCACGCCTGGCTAATTTTTTGTATTTTTAGTAGAGACGGTGTTTCACCATGTTGGCCAGGCTGGTCTTGAACTCCTGACCTTGTGATCTGCCTCCTTTGGCTTCCCAAGGTGCTGGGATTACAGGCGTGAGCCACCATGCCTGGCTATAAATGTTAACATACTTTCTGGTGGCATTAAAAAGAGCATAGTGCCTATGTCAGAGGAGGTGATAGTCCACAGAGATCTGCTGCTCACACTACCTGTGGAGCCCTGTGACCTCTGCAACACTGCCTGCTGTCCTTGGGACTGCAGGGACACTGAGAGGGTGATGAAATCAACACATGGAACAAAAAGCCAAGTCAGGCCGAGCGCGGTGGCTCATGCCTATAATCCCAGCACTTTGGGAGGCCAAGGCGGGTGGATCATGAGGTCAGGAATTCAAGAACAGCCTGGCCAACATGGTGAAACCCCATCTCTATTGAAAACACACACACAAAAATTAGACAGGCATGGTGGCGGGTGCCTGTAATCCCAGCTACTGGGGAGGCCGAGGCTGGAGAATCGCTTGAAACCAGGAGGCAGAGGCTGCAGTGAGCTGAGATCGCACTATTGCACTCTAGCCTGGGCAACAAGAGTGAAACTCCATTTCAAAATAAAATA
>NW_012105410.1:1797845-1798544 GCF_000951045.1 Mandrillus leucophaeus
TTTGTCCTTTCTCCACCTTTTGTTTAATTCACATCCTCAGTGGGTTGGATGATGACTACCCACCTTGGGGAGGGCCATCTGATTTACTCAGTTCACCTACTCACATGCTAATTTCTTTGAGAAGCATTCTTACAGACACACTCAGAACAATGTTTTACCAGCCGTCTGGGCATTTGTTAGCCTGGTCAGGTTGACACATAAAATTAACCATCATAGATCTCTCTACATTATCACCACTTTCCTGGATTTTTAACCAGCGTTCTTCTTGTTCCTCAGGCTTTAAACAGGGAGTTCAACACAGACCTCAAGTTGTAACAGAAAACAGAAAGCAATGTCTACTGGTTCATAGACCCTGGAGAAAAATGCTTGAGATACACGAATGCTACTGACTCAAAGAAAACATAAATGGCATTGATGTGAAAGCTTCAGGTGCTGAAAGGTTTTAGTTTGCCTTGAGCAAATTAAATGAAAGATGAAAGTAAGAGAAGCGAAGACTGGATACTGTGCTATTAACACCCACCACAGTGAAAACCACTGCTTCATTGGCACAGGTGCTGGTACGAGAAACTTAGAGAACCAAGAGGCTGTCACAAGATGATGGTTGATGACATCAGTACTACAGAAGGTCAGCCTAAGTATGTGCCCAGTGTAGGAGCGGTTCCAGCAAATCCAGTCTCTCTCTCTCTCTCTCTCTCTCTC
>NW_012105410.1:1799119-1802692 GCF_000951045.1 Mandrillus leucophaeus
AAAAAAAAAGTATACAAAAATTAGCTGGGCATGGTGGCGCATGCCTGTAGTCCCAGCCACTCAGGAGGCTGAGGCAGGAGAATCACCTGAACTCAGGAAGTGGAGGTTGTGGTGAGCCGAGATCACACTGCTGCACTCCAGCCTGGGCAATAAGAGCAAGACTCCGAATCAAAAACAAACCAACAAAAAGTAGCCGGGTGTGGTGACACACGCCTGTAGTCCAAGCTACTTGGGAGGCTAAGGCAGAAAAATTGCTTGAACCCGGGAGAGATCGTGTCACTGCACTCCCGCCTGGGAGACAGAGGTAGACTCCATCTCAAAAAAAAAAAAAAAGAAAATAATAAAATTAAAAGTAAATAAAATAAAATAAAAATAAATTTACCAAGGAATTTTCAGAAGAAAGCTAGGTGCAGAAATGCGTATATAGTATGCAAACTTTTGTGTATAAAGGAAGAAAAAAATATACTAGTTTTAGGATTTGTATATGCATATAGTTATCTGAAAACATAAAGAAGCAACCACTGACTGGGTTACTTATTAGGGCCAATAACAGGGAGATCTTTCACTGTTTACCTTTTTTCGTTCGTTTGTTTGAACCAAGTGAATACATTATTTAGTTGAAAATTAAATTAAAAGGAACAGATCACTTTTAAAAATCAAGATGTCCCATTTAGTAAAGGTGCCCCAAATGCTAAGGCGTGATAGTGTTCCAATGATGAGAAAAATTGAATGTTTTTATCAACAAAGATTGATACAGGGATTTACTGTTTTCTAAGTAGTTTTGCATAAATTTAGACATTAACTTTCTTCAGCCTGGGCAACATGGGGAAAACCCATCTCTACAAAAAAAATACAAAAATTAGCTGGACATGGTGGCACATGTCTGTAGTCCCAGCTACTCAGGAAGCTGAGGTGGGAGGATCACTTGAGCCTGGGAGGTCAAGGCTGCAGTGAGCCGTGATTGTGCCAGTACAATCCAGCCTGGGTGACAGAGACCCTGTCTCAAAAAAAAAAAAAAAAAAAAAAAAGATGATAACCTGCTTAATTAAGCCTTATTAGGGACAGTTGATTATTTCAATTTTTCAGAGGGGGAAGGTGAGGCTCAGAGAGGTCAGTGGTCTTGCCCAAGTCTCCCCAGTCTGTAAGTAAAGGAGCTGGTCCTGGATGGAGCCTGGGAGCCCGACAACAGGAACAGAGTCCATCCAGGAAGACCCCTGGGCTGATGCAGGGGTTCAAGCACACCCTGGGCAGACAGGCCTGGGCTGGATTCTGGCTCTTCCACTGATAGCTGTGTGGCCAAGCCAAGTTCCTTCCCCTCTCAGAGCTCTGGTCACCTGTACAATGGGGATAATAATTCTGTCCTCCCAAGTCGATTGAGTTTTAACTGGAATAGTGTATATAAAACTCTCAGTACAGTGCCTGGCACAAACAATCAAAATTTCTAACTGTTGAAGTGTTTTCTTTAAATAACAGAGTGAGACTGTTGTTGTTGTTGTTGTTGTTGAGATGGAGTCTCGCTCTGTCACCCAGGATGGAGTGCAGTGGCACAATCTTGGCTTACTGCAACCTCCACCTCCCAGCAGAACCAGATATTTTAATTCAGCTGAACTCCCTATAGTTCTTGAATTCCCCATATGCCTGCCTCATAAGTTAAGGGGAGAAGCATTGGAGAATTGAAGGAAGTATAGGAAACCACATTTGCCCTAAAAGATGCTTATGGTTTTATTGGTGAGACAACCTTTAAGTAGGCCCACGCAGCCTTTCTAGGAGTACAGTTTATTACTGTCAATATTCAGTTTATTTTTCTATGCTAACCTCATTGTAAAATTAAAATGCAGATAGATTGTTTATCTAATTTTATGCGCAGTGGTTTTCAATAAGTGACAAAATTCACAGTAAGAACTAAATGTTGCTGTTTTCAGAATATTTGATGCCATTTTAAATAACGTTGTGTATAACTTGTATCACCAACTGTGTTCCACCCTAACAGAGGCACATGTCCAGTTCTCCTCCGATCATCCCGCATCCACGCTGCTTTCAGCATTAATGGTGCCAAAATGGTGACACTGCCATGTGTTCTCTTCATTATCTAATGATTAATTGTAGTGACATATATGATACTCACTTTGGACTTCTGGCAATTTGTAGACTAGAAAAATACTAACAGATTAGTGATGAACTTCATTAAAAATTATCATATAAGAAACAGCAGACATTCCACAATGTACACATATATTAAAAGACCACACCGAGCCAGACATGGTGGTTCATGCTTGAAATCCCAGTATCTTGTGGTGGGGGTGAGGTGGGAGTATCGCTTGAGCCCAGGGGTTTAAGACCTGCCTGGGCAACATGACAAGGCCCCATCCCTAATGTCTGTCTGTCTGTCTGTCTATCTATCTATCTATCTATCTATCTATCTATCTGTCTGTCTGTCTGTCTGTCTGTCTGTCTGTCTGTCTGTCTATCTATCTATCTATCTATCTATCTATCTATCTATCTATCCATCCATCCATCCATCCAGGCATGATGGCACACACCTGCGGTCCCAGCTACTTGGGAGGCTGAGCTAGAAGCATCACCTGAGCCTAGGAAGTCAAGGCTGCAGTGAGCCTTCATGTCCCTGCACTCCAGCCTGGGTGAGAGAGTGAGACCCTGTTTCAAACAAACAAAAACCAACATAAAAAATATATCACATTGTGCCCCGTAAGTATATACAATTATTATTTGTCAATTAAAAATAAAACTTTAAATTAAAAAAGAAACAGCAGAATTGTTCATTGCAGTTCATGATTATTTTTTCCCCCAGTATTTTAGAATAAGGGAATGTAACACTTATCTCAAAGGGAGAAGCCCTGACTTCTTTCTGTCTTGTGGAGAGGGCCACAAATGTGCTTACTCACCAGGGAGCTTGGTTTGGTTGGAAACACTTCCACCTATCACCACTTGAGGATGTGGCTGGCAGATGCTCTTAGGTTTTGTCACTCTCAGAAGGGGACAAGAGAGGCCAGAAGAACAAAAGCAAAGGCAGTAAGGTTAATAATACAAAAGGACAAGATTGAGGTGATTTGGGTCCACCTGGAGCTGTCACAGGTTGGAAGGGAAGCACTTCATCGGAATCCTGCTGCCTCTTGCAGAAACAAAACTGACAGGAAAGAGACCTCTTCCACAGGACTTGGCACTTCTGGGTTTAGGGAAGCAGACTCTGGTGCCCAACTTTTCTCCAGGCAACTTATGGACTTGTGGTATATGCCTAGGATTTGGAAAACAGCAGGAGACAGAGGGGTCCCAAACTATAGTGAAAAGTGTCTAGGTCCCTTGTATGAGCAACAACATAGTAAAAGCTGTCTGCAAGATGTTCAGGAGGTGAGAAAGCAAGGAATGAATGAGGATAACCTATAAAAAGAGCCTATTTGAAGAGAGACTGAACATTCTTCCATCTAAAGGATAAATATAGTTAGAAACAAAATCTTGTCGTGAAAAAACACCAAAAAAAAAAAATGGGGATCTTGTATTAGTCAGGGCTCTCCAGAGAAACAGAACCAATTATACATATATATAAAAATATATTAT
>NW_012105410.1:1804289-1826621 GCF_000951045.1 Mandrillus leucophaeus
GAACCAAGAGGCTGTCACAAGATGATGGTTGATGACATCAGTACTACAGAAGGTCAGCCTAAGTATGTGCCCAGTGTAGGAGCGGTTCCAGCAAATCCAGTCTCTCTCTCTCTCTCTCTCTCTCTCTCTCTCTCTCTCTCACCTGAGGAGACATGGTGACCTCATACAATGATGGATTATAGGTGGCCACAAAGCAACCGCAGGCTATGAACATCAACACGTGGTATTTAGAGAAGACAATAAAGAGAAAGAAAAGCTGCTGAGGCCGTGTGCGATGGCTCATGCCTGTAATCCCAGCACTTTGGGAGGCTGAGGTGGGAGGATCGCTTGAGTCCAGAAGATCAAGACTGCCTGGACAACATAGCAAGACCTCATGTCTACAAAAATTTAAAAAATTAGCCAGGTGTGGTGTCACGTGGTGTCCTATCGTCATACCTACTTGGGAGGCTGAGGTGGGAGGATCACTTGAGCCAGGAGTTCAAGGTCGCAGTGAGCTATGATTGTGTCACTGCACTACAGCCTGGGTGACAGAACAAGACTTTATCTTTAAAAAAAAAAGTTTAAAAGAAAAAGAAAAACAGCTGAGTCTTGCACCTGACATAGATGTTTTTCTTTGATACAAAAGTCATGAGCATTCTGGGTATGCAAACAGAAGGACAATAGAGATCTGGGAAGGAGTGGGTGAAAGAAAACAGAGCACGGGGGTGCGAAGGTATAGAACTTCAGCCAATTAGAGCAATCAAGGCCAGGTTCCCCACCATGGAGACAACTTGTCAACCCAGCAAGAATAAATGCAGGCCCAGAGGAGTCATTTCCAGCAGGCACTCCTTTTGGGAACATATACCCCAAGAAAACGCAGCTCCTTTGTCGCCTATAACAGATCTGTTGATGCTCACGAGTGCCTGCCCCACAGAGGGCTGGAGAAAAATGTTGTCCAGTCTCTCTTCTGTTTCAGATTTTCTCCCTGTTTCCTCTGAGGTGGCTTCTGAGTATTTAGGGAGTTAGGGACTCGTATCTCCGTAGCAGGGAGAAGAGATGGAACCTTGGCTTTGACCTCCATTCTGATGTCTACTCCTCCCCTACACTTCTTTTTTTTGCCATTTATTAAAGAAACTGAGTCATGTATCCTATAAAAGTTCTCAAATTCTGGATTTGGTTAATTGCATCACCTATTGCTATCTCAACTTCCTCAGTCCCCTGTATTTTCTGAAAACTGGTAGTTAGATCTAGAGGTTTGATCAAATTCAGGTTCACCTATGAATTCTTCACAGGAGGTGGTGTGTACTTCTTTGTACTCCATAAAGCAAGACATAATGTCTAGTTCTGTCTCTTTCTTGTGATGTTAACATTGGCCAGTGGGTTCTGGTGTTATCAGACTAGCAGCCACTGGGCCAGACTTGCCTATAGAAGTAGAAAGCAAAGCACAGGCATATTTTTAAATTTTCAAGTAAGCACATTAAAAAGGTAATCAGAAATAATGAGATTAATTTAATAATATATTTTATTTTATCTGTTATATCAAAAATATTATATAAAATCAAGATATTTTACAATCTTTCTCTTCTGTATTAAGTCTTCAAAAATCCAGTGTGTATTTTACACTTATATCACATATCAATTCAGATAAGCCACATTTCAAATGTTCAGTAGGCACTTGTGGGTAGTGGCTACCACGTTGGACACTCCAGGCCTACAGGCATTAATTGATTAGGGCAGGCAAAATAATGATATTTAATTCATTTATTGGCTGGAGTTCAATAGAGAAGAATTTTTCCTCAGTGTCTATTTGGTTACTCTGAAATACAGGTTGTATAGGAAAGACAGATTCTTTTCCTTTTAACCTGGCTTTCAGAATAATACATTGATAAGCTACCAACTTACAAAACAAACCTACATGTTTGCTTGTTTGTTTGCTCTTAGTGTCATTATAAACTCATAGATTGAAACATGAGTTTCAGATTTGTATGTTTCAATCCATAGTAGGCATTGTTCTTTTTGATGCTTAAAATACCCCATGTTCGTGCAGCACAGTTCTCAAGTTGGTTTTCAGGTCCTTTAAACACAGCATGAGTAGTGCTGACAACTTGCTTTTTGTATGACAAAATGTTCTGAAACCATCTTACGCGTTTCCTGCCACAAACCCAGAATCAGCCATTTCTCCAAGAAGCCCTTGTTCCTTTTAATAGGAGATACACTTAGAGCCTTTGAAGCAGGTACCAGAGGTGCTTAGCATCACTGGGATAGTTATCATTTCTAGACCTTTTTAGAAGTTAGAAATAGAACATACTTTTTAAAGAGAAAAAAGCATCATGACTTTATACAGATGTTTCCAAATCCAAGACTATACTGATAGTAGTTTTTTTTTCTTTGATTTTATATTTGTATCTCTTTTCTCTTATGTTGAAAATTTTGGTTTCCAGTGACATTCACATAATTACATTTTCATTATATCCTACTGTATGTAATAGTTTCAAACTAACGCCATCAATAGTATTAAAGTCGACCCTTGGACAATGCAGGGGTTAGGGATGTCAACCCCTCACACAGTTGAAAATCCACATATAACTTTTGACTCCCCCAAAACTTAACTACCAGTGTTCTACTGTTAACCAAAGGCTTACCGAAAATATAAATAGTTGATTAACACATATTTTGTATGTTGCATGCATCATATACTGTATTCTTACAATAAATTAAGCTAGAGAAAAGAAAATGTTATTAAGAAAACATAAGGAAGAGAAAATATATTTACTGCTCGTTAAGTGGAGGTGGGTCACCATAAGGTTCTTCATCCCTCTCATCTTCACATTGAGTAAGCTGAGGAAAAGGTGGAAGGTGGGGGTTGGTCTTGTTATCTCTGTGGTGGCAGAGGCAGAAGAAAATCTGCATCCCATGCAGTTCAAGCCCACGATGTTCAGGGTTAACTGTACTTACAATATGATTACAAAGACTGCTTCGGATTTCATTAGAGTTATTTCTCTTTGTCCTTAGAATATGTCCTTCTTAGGAATGTACAGTGAGGCAGTTATTAATTCCAGGAAAAAAAAAGTTATGTAAGAAAGAAAATAGAAACATAGAATGCCCTAAGATGTCACTGTGAGCAATACTTTTGACATCATAAAAATAGAAGCACTGAATATTTAATCAAAAATTGCAATGGGAGAATGAGAGAAGGAAGAGAACTAAAGCCTCATTTCACAAAAGGAAACCAGTATATAATGTCTAAAATGGAAGAAACCAATTTTTAAAAATCGTCTAAATTTGATGCCAACATGAAAGTTTTCTTTCTCTCCAGTCGAATTTAAATTGCCACTCATTTCCATCACACGCAATTTACATTCACTCCTCTTCTCTCCTGTCTCTTAGCCACCCTTTCTGATTCTAGCTCAGGAAATTGAGACATCTTTTTTTTATTATTTTTTATTTTTTTAATGAAGTGGAATTGTTATTTAAATGTTCTTTGGGTAATCCTGTTCTCTGGACAACCCTGACTTGGACAGTGTCCCCTAGGGCAGACCCTCCAATTCGGGTTGGATCTCTTGCCAGGCAAATGTGTGAGTTCTCTGTGGCCAGAGCTCAGGCAGGCTGAGTAGAGGGTTGGTGATTAGCGCACTCCTTCAGCTCCTTCACCGAGGAGGGGATTTGAAGTGAGTCTTGGAGGAGGAGGAGACACATTCCAGGTGAGCAAGGAAGTCAGAAGGACTCTGTAGATGCAGGGAGGCATGGGAAAGGCAAGGTGCCTGGAAGGGATTCGGCAATACATCCAGTATTCCACAATGCACGCGTTACTCCTCAGGGACACTGTTCAGCCGTTCTGGTTTTTCTGGCAGCTCAAAATGTAGGGCCATTTCCTAATCTATTTAATAATAGGCATATCATCTGGTGTCTGCTCAGCTCAGCCTATGATATCGGAACAAATGGACCCAATTAAAAGGCCATCATAGGGGAATTCAAGGGAAGAGGAAGAAGCCATTGATAAATCAATGCTCAGTTGCCCTGGGGCTGGTTTGTGACCAGCTGTAGCAGAGTCCTTCCCCCTACTCTGCTCTATCCTCTCCTAGATACTGTCCTAGACCTGGGGACCTTCCCGCCACCCCGGTCCCATCCTCCTCTCCTCCACCCCCACCCACTGACTAGCTGTGTGGCCCCATACTACATCTTCTCTAGATCTCAGGGTCACTGTCCACAGAACATTGTAGGCATCCTCTGCACCTCCTCTTCTTTTACCACATCCTCCCATCCAATCCATAAGGAATCCTGTTCACTCTTCCTTCGGAATACGTCCGGCATTGGTCCACTTCTCCCCACCTTCATGGCTATCACCTGGTCCCAGTCCTCAGACTGAGCCCTCACCTGGAGTTCTGCAACAGCTCTTCCCTGTTGTCACTAGTTCTGACCTTGCCCCATTGTGGTCTATTCTCAGCACAGCAGACAGCCCGATCCTTCTAAAATGTAAGTCAGATTCTGTCTCCTTCTCAGACCTCGCATGGTTTCCCTTCTCATTCAATGTCCTACCAGATCTTCCCCTACCTCTGGCCTCCTCTCCTCCCCTCTTCTCTCCTCCAGACCCACTCCACCCCAGCCACAGGCCTTAGGGCTTTGCACCTACTGGTCCCTCTTTCTGGGAGCTCTTTTCCATTTGGCTAACTCCCACACCTCCTTCAAGTATTTGCTCAAATGCCCCCTTTTCACTCAACCACCCTATTTAAAAATGCAACCTCCCTGCCCTTACAATCCCTCTTCCTGTTGTTTTTTTCCTCCTACAGAACTTGTCACCTTTTAACACACCATATAATTTACATTCTGTTGTGTCCATTGCTTATTATCTCTCTCCCCTACTAGAATGCAAGCTCAAGGGCAGCATCTTTGTCTTTTTTTTTTTTTTTTTTGAGACAGAGTCTCGCTGTGTTGCCCAGACTAGAGTGCAATGAAACCATCTCAGCTCACTGCAACCTCCACCTCCTGGGTTCAAACAATTCTTCTACCTCAGCCTCCTGAGTGGCTGGGACTACAGGCGCATGCCGCCAAGCCCGGCTAATTTCTTCTGTATTTTAGTAGAGACGAGGTTTCACCGTGTTGCCTGGGCTGGTCTTAAACTCCTGAGTTCAGGCAATCTGCCTGCCTCGGTCTCCCAAAGTGCTAGGATTACAGGCATGAACCACCACGCCTGGCTGTCTTTCTCTTTTTTACTCACTGATGATTTATGGGCACTACACAGAGCAGTACCTGGCACATAGTAGGTACTTACTAAATATTTGTTGAATAAATGAATGAATGAGTGGATGATAACAAGGTTCCTGCCTCAAAGCGCCATTGTGAAACTTGTAAAATAATTAATTTCCTTTGCAAAGGAAAGGAATGTGCCAGGCACTGATGGGCATGGAGGATAAAGCAGTGACCAAAACAGAGATCCCTGCCTTTGAGAACTTTCATCCTAGCAAGGAGAAACAGCACAAATAAACTATGACGTGAGTATGATTATTACCACCCTCCTTTTTTTTTTTTTTTTTTAAATTTGAGCTAGAGTCTCGCTCTGTTGCCTAGGCTTCAGTGCAGTGGCGCAATCTCGGCTCACTGCAACCTCCACCTCCCACCTCCCAGGTTCAAGGAATTCTCTTGCCTCAGCCTCCCGGGTAGCTGGGATTACAGGCACATGCCACCATTGCCGGCTAATTTTTGTATTTTAGTAGAGATGGGGTTTCACCATGTTGGCAAGGCTGGTATCAAACTCCTGAGCTCAAATGATCCACCTGCCTCAATCTCCCAAAGTGCTGGGATTACAGGTGTAAGCTGCCATGCCTGGCTGGTTACCTCCTTTGTTTATGATGAGAAAACGGATACCCAAGGTCGCCTGATTGATGAGTGGCAGAGCTGGGACTCAAACGCAAGTCCCTCTGACTCCAGGGTTTGTGTGCTTTTTGTGCTGTGAATGAGGGCATCTGGGTTTATGTGGAGTAAAAGCTTGTGGGTGAGAGGTGTGCAGAGATCTGAGAGGACGGCTTAGAAGGCTGGTTGAGGCTTCCCATCTTACCTCTGCTTCTGGATCCACCCAAGGACCCCGAACTCAGGCCTCCCCTTCCACATGACTTCAACAGGAGTCAGACACATCTTACCTACAGACATGCTGGTGGGATCCAAATTACAGGCATCTAGGGTGTGGTGGATGAACCCGAACTTCTTCCCAGATGGAGTTCCTGGGAGAACCGGCTGTGCTAGTCACACTTCTCCAGGGCATGGAGTGCAGTTTTGGAGGCTGTCCTGTGAGAAGACAAGGACTTCTAGGGGCATTCAGAGGGCAGGGGTCTCTGGTGAGGGTGGGGTTACTGGAGTGGGGTAGAAGAAGGAGTTAGGGGTGCCCAGTCTTTGGAAAGGGCATGGTTATACCCTCCCATGCCCTTCCATGGCTGCCTTGGGCAGATGTGCTGTGTCCCTGAGGCTGAGCTGGCGAGGCCGAGGGCCCTGTGAAAAGTGGTCTTCCACAGGAAAAGGGATTGCTTGCCAGGGAATGATCTCTACCCCTGGCTAGGGGTGCAGGAGACAGATATCATGGTTTGGGTCAGGCACCGTCACCTTGTTGGCAAGTCAGGGCATGTTGGCAAGTCACTGTATGCAAATTGTGTTCTCTGTTTCCATTGTCAGCTCTCCCTGCCCCGGACCCTCACAGTCAACAGCCTGGCTGCAGCCGGATCATTTTCCTATCACCCCATAGGCAAAGGTCTGGATCCCAGCTCCCATTTCCTGGCACTGCTGCTGGCTCTGGCCACAAGGGGGAAGCAAAGCAGCACCAACCAACCTGGGGCCCGCCATAGACTAAACATCCAGGGCAGAGCACAGAGTGGACTGTCCCTGTCTGCCTCCCTTTGCTCCCAAGGATTCTGGGGACAGGGAGCAAAAGGGGAAGGTGATGGGGAGTGGGGAGGGAAAGGGAGTCAGAGTGGGAGGGAGGGAAGGAGGGGGGCGCCACAGAGCTGGTAGCTGGACCCTCTCTCCATTCCCATCTCTTCCTGCCATTACACTTCCATCTCCGGGTTTTAGTCTGACTCCTGGCGGCCCCTCGTTGCCCACCTGTGGCCTGGCTGCCCACCTGCAGCCCTTCTGTCTCCGAGTGTCCACTTGGTACCTGCCAGGACTGCCCCTTGCCCCTCACTATCCTGCCTTGAACAGATGTGATCACTCAACACACACGTAAACACACATGCAAACACACAGAGACAGCACGCACTGTGTGGACTAAGGTGGCAGGCTTTTAATTTCCTCCCCTACATTTTACAATTGCTTTGGTCACAAAGGCAGGTCTAACAGTTTCATTCCACAGCAGAGAGGAGGTGACTTTTCATGTGGCTGCTGATTTGGAATTTGTTTCCAGGACATAAATCTGAGGACACATGGGGTAAAATAGCCCGCTTTCTAAAGAAACTTGGAAACAACTGGGGTAAGACACGTTCTCAGGGTTCCTTACCCCAGCTGTCTACACACCCCAGCCTCACTCTACACGCTGAACCCTGGGCTCCATGGATTCAAAGACATCTTTGCAGCTGTGAGATCTCAGCCAAGTGTGGGGTGTGTGGTGGGAGGGGGACAGGCTTCTACACCCCCAGCAGGGTGTGCAGGAAAATCACTCAGGGAGACCAGTGTATCAGTCAGAGTCCCAGCAGGAAAGTCGCTGCACACTCCAATCAGGTCATTTTGGGATAGCTTAGTGGAGAGACTATTTTTACAAAGGTGTGGACTGATGTTTGGAGAGTTCTGTGCAGGGGGCACTGATGGCCCAGGAAGCAAGGTCAACAAGAGAGGGCTATAGCATCACCAGGAAAGACACATTGGTCCCTTTCCTCCCCAGCCTGCCCCAACACCTAGAGGAGAGAGGGACTCAGAAGAGGAGTGAGGAGGGTCCTCACAGCACAGGGGAAGAGGACAGGTGAGCATTCCATTAAGCAGGCGATGGAAATTTTAAACCTGACTTTGTTACCCAAAAGTGACTCAAAAGTTTGGAGTTTGCCAAATGCACAGTTTATGGATGGGAAAGGAAAATCACATGTCACCGAGCAGGCAGCATGGGTGGGAGGAAAATCAAACAGTTGGGTGTTTATGCCTCACTGCATTGTCGCTGTCTAGTAAACTGGGAAAAGAGGTATCGGTATTACCAGTTCAATTTTCCAGATGAAGAAACTAAATTTGCAGTCCCAGAATTGGTGATGGCTGAACTGGGCCAGAACTCTGCTCCTGCATCAGCTGCCCTATGGTCCCCACCCTCCCCTTTGCCCCAGAGCTGCTGCTCTGTCACCCTGAGTTCAGTCACAGTCAGTGTGGGCTGCTATAACAAAATGGCACAGCCTGGGTGGATTTGAAACAAGAGACATTTATTTCTCACCATTCTGAAGACTGGAAGTCTGAGATTGGGGTGCCAGCATGGCTGGGATCTGGTGAGGGACCTCTTCCAGGCTGCAGACTGCCAGCTTCTCATTATATCCTCACATGGTGGAAAGAGGGTGAGGAGCTCTCTGGGGTCCCTTCTGTAAGGGCACTAAACCCATTCAGAAGGGCTGCACCCTTAGGACCTGGTTACCTCCCAAAGGCCCCACCTTCTAATACCATCACCTTGGCAGTTGGGATTTCAACATATGGATTTGCGGGGTAGGGGACACAAACATTCAGTTTCTAACAGCCACATTTGGTAAAAATGGGACTCAATGGGGAGAAAGGTTTTAAGGTCAGGCCCATGTACTAGGCTTACTCTAAGTTCAAAACCTGAGCTGCACCTCTCCATCCACACTATTCGGGCTCCAGGTGCCCATCCCAGGAAGCTCAGTGGCGAGCTCTCAGTTCCAGGAGGCACAACTGGAGCTAATGAATTTGGCTGAGGCAGCGGGAGCAGTCAAAGAGCCCTGGGCTTATGTCTACGCTGCACACTGACTGCTGAGTGACTGCATAAGGCACAGCCCTCTCTAGGCCACCAGTCCCACTAAGCAGCCAAACAATCCCTAGGGTCCCTGCCAGGAGGGAAAACTGATTCCAACTGGTTGTGTCTCCCAGGAGTCTCATGAGATGTTTCACAATGGCCTTCAGGAGTTAACAGCCCCAGGAAATGACATCAGGGTGGGGAGGTAAGGAGCAGGGCCAGGAGGCGAGGAGCAGGGCAGAGAGGCTTGGAAATCAGGGGCAGGAGATATTTTGGGGCAGGCGGGTCCCCCACGTCACTGCTGGACAATTGTCCAGGGCAGTCATTGTGCTGGGAGTGGAAAATCCTTTTCTGACTCCATCTGCAAGGGCTGAAAATAGTCCAGGGCTATGGGTGGAGCCCCCAAGGACAGGGGGTGACTGGCCCTGCCTGGCCCATTGTTTCTGGCTGGGACAGGGCTGAGACTGACACCTGAGCTGGAGCCAACACAGAGGCAAGCCCAGGAATTCCCCCATTGGAGGAGGAGTGGCCAGGCAGAGCCAAGTCCTATCGAAGATGGGGAAAGTGAGGCCCAGAGAGGGGCAGTGACTCCCCGAAGTTGCACAGTGTACTAGGGCAGAGGAGGATGAGTTTAACTCGGGCTCAGTTCTCACCCCAACCCTTCACCCCTACAAGCACACCCCTCACCCTGGTCACTCCTGGCCAAGCCTCACCCTCCACCTTGCAGGAGGCAGGAGCTCCAGACATGGCACTGTGTGGCGGCAGCGGGGTCACTTCACTTCTCTGGTCACTTGATGCTGGGGAGAAACACTGCCTCCACCCTAGTCCTCAGAACCGGGGGCCTGGAGGGTCTTGGAAATGCCTGGGAGGTAGCTGTTGGTTGTGCCTTCACTGAGGTGGGGAAACTGGAACAGGGGAACAGGTCTCCAGGCCTCAGAGCGCAGTCCAAAGAAGGCAGGCAAGTGGCCTCAGGTCACACAGCAAAAACTCACCATTTGCTGCCTGCCCTTGCCCAGCTCCAGACCAGTCCTCTGCTCCTAGGTCTCTGGACTCTTAGTGAAGTGAGGGGTGGCTGCAGAGCACCATGGTGCACACCCCAGTCAGGGAGAAATGGCCACCCTGCTGCCGTGGGAGGGTAGGAGCTCTCTAGCCTGAAGTGGCAAGGTCCTGAAGCTTGCTATTAGGGGGGCCTTCTTCCTCCTCTCCATGCTACTCTCCCACAGCTGGGTACCTGGACAAGGTTCTGTAAACAGCACAGGCCCATGGTCCTGAAATCCACCCACTGCCAGGCAGGGCAGAGGTGGCCCCACACATTCCCCCAGGACAGACCTGCTTCCCTCCTCCCACATCCCACGGAGGGGGTCCCTGGAGACGTACGGCCCACTACTGCTCACTGGCCAGGCACACTGTCCTCTCCTTCAAAACATGTATCCCAATGTGGTTACGTACTAAGTGATGTCAACTCCATGAGGGCAGGGCCCAGCTGGTTTGCCTCCGTAGCCTCCTGGCCTGGTGCCAGGCATATAAATGCTGAGCACACACCGGGCACTGTGAGGAGGACTTTGTGCATAATAACGTAGGGAAGCCCCACAGTGCCCTGCGTGGAAGGTAGCATCTCACTTAGAAATGGAAAACTGAGGTACTGCAAGATTAGGTAACTTGCCCAAGAGACCCCAGCAAGGAAAGTGGGGACAATATTGACACTGAGGTGGTCTGTGTGGAGCATCTGTGTTCTCACATCCTTGCTACACCGCCTCTGTCATCTTGAATCATGCGAGGGGCCACTTAGAGAACCGTCTGCCCTGCGGGGTTGTGAGCATCGTGGGGCACTAGAAAGGGCATGATTCTGGCCATCAGGTGACCCTGGACTCACTCTGACTCACTCTGATGGCCTGGATAACCTGGAGCAAGTCCTCACTTCTCACACCCTTCTGTTTCCTCATCTGCTAAATGGGATCATAACATCTACTTCACAGGGTTTCTGTGAAGCATCCACCATATAACAGAGATGAGAGGGTCCTGCAGGGTGCGTGGGACATGGGTCAATACACGGCTTCCCTCCCCCATGTGCCTGATTCTAAACAGAGCAGCCCAAATCTGCCATGACAAGGGTGGCAGAGAGGTAGCTTTGGTGGCTTGACCTGGAGTAACCGTGTGTGGATAACATGCTGTTTAGGGCCTCTTCTGACCTCAGGGTGTGAAAGTGGGGATATCACCTGGGGTTCGCCCATCCCTCCCGGGCCCTGGAACACCTGTCACCCAGGGCAGAGACCACTGTGTGCCAGGGACCCTGCCCTGATGTCATGCAGTTCATTGAGAACAGCTGCTGCAGGCACATCAGCAGATGTTTACTCCCTGACACTCAACTCTCTACCCTCCCCTTCCTCCCATCCCTGCCCTGTCCCTGGCCTCAGCTCTATGGCTCCATCCCAGTCACCCTGGGCAGGAAGAGCTGGGCACATGCCCTTTCACAGTGGCCTTCATGAGTCAACAGCCCAGGAAGTGATGTCAGGTTAGGGAGGTGTGAAGGGGGCAGGGAGTACTGGAGGGTAATAGGAGATATTTTGAGGGCAGGCAGGTTCCCCCACGTCACTGCTGGACAATGGTCTGGGGCCAGGAGTGGAAAATTATGGTCTTACTTGGGCTGAAAATAGCATGAGGCATCAGGGCAGGAACCTCACCCACAAGGCGAGTGGCCTGGGTCCTGAGCAGCAAGGTAGGATGTGCATACCAAGGGACCATGCAGTTCAACTGGGTTCCAGAGGTGAGGCTCTGGGCCTGTCCCTGGTTCGCCCAGGGTCTCCAGTATCCACCCTGACCTGTGCCTGCCACAGGATTAGATGGTGAATAAGCCCCTCCTGTGTCCTTATGGAGTGGCTCAGGCCTGCAGGAAAGGCTGAAGGGTGGTTTGTAACAGGCAATCACTAAGAAAGCTCAAGAGGGTCTGGGTGTGGTGGTTCATACCTGTAATCCCAGCACTTTGGGAGGCTGAGGCAGGTGGATCACTTGAAGTCAGGAGTTTGAGGCCAGCCTGGCCAACATGGCGAAACCCTGTCTCTATTAAAAATACAAAAATTAGCCGGGTGTGGTGGCGCATACCTGTAATCCCAGCTACTTGGGAAGCTGAGGCAGGAGAATTGCTTGAACCCGGGAGGCAGAGAGTTGCAGTGAGCCAAGACTGCGCCACTGCACTTCCAGCCTGGGTGACAGAACAAGACTTTGTCTCAAAAAGAAAAAAAAAAAAGCTCAGAAGGACATCGGCTACATTAACAGAAGTATAGAACCTAGAATGTGAGAGGTGAATAGCTCACACTATTCTGGGCATGTCACCCAGAATGGCACAGTGCAATCATTTGGGTCATGGTCTGTGATGGGTCTCTGTCACATGAGGGCGCTGTGGAGTCAAACTCCGAATACAGCAAGCTTTGGGGATGCCCTGCCTTTCACAAGGCAGAGTGGGAAGGGTGGAGAGGTCAGAGGAGGCAGGCAGAGTGGGCCCACAGAGCGAGGGCTCTCCCAGAGGGAGAGGAGTGAGTCCCTGTCCTTGAGATCAAGAATGAGGCCTGTCAGCTTTGCCGTGTCCCCTTCCAAAGGCTAGGGCAGGGCCCTGTCCAGCTGAGCTCCACACATCAGCCCCGAGTGGTCCTGGCTAGACCCAGAACCTATCATAGGTGAAACCCATCTCCCCCATGCTAAGTCCTGACCCAGCCTGAGCAACACCCTGCCATTCTGGGATTTTCCCAGAAGGCAGAGGATGGACAGGAGGAGGAGTGAGTCTCTTTCATATTTACCCACAATGCAAAGGAAGCCTTAGGGTCAGGGCAAGGAGGGAGCCCTAACTTGGCCTCCTTGTGACCCAGCCCCAACCCTGCCTTGAGCCTGGAGCCAGCTGTCCAGCCTGCTTATGGCTCCTGCACACCCTGCCCTCTTGCCCCATGTCTTTGCCTGGGATGCATCCTGCATGTGGATTTTCTTCTGGTGAGCTGCTTTTCTCAGAAGCTACAACTCAGGAGTCTCCCACTCCAGGAACCCTTCCCTGACCCCCTGGCTCACAGCCCCATCCACTTGGCATTATCCAGTGGTGTGCTAGAGTGACTTGTACCTGCTTCCAAGAACCAATTGTTAAATTTTCAGGAATTTTACAAGGAAGCGGACATCATGTTTACAGTTTGAATTCGGCCATAAGAGTTTTTGCATCATGAAACTGGGCAGTTCTACAAAGAAGGGGTTCCCAGTTAAATCAGAGCTCCAGTTAAATGGTTTAACATTTATCAGCACATGACTGGCCATCACCTAAACTGGGAAATCTCAAGGACTGGGACTGCACTTGACTTCTCTCTGTGCTCAGCACAGAGTCAGGCACAGAAGCCAATTGGCTTTAAAGTGGGGTCTAGAGAGAGGATCTGGGGTCTTGAGAGAGGATCCCTGAAAGGAGACTACTCCTGAGACAGCTAGTGAGAAGGTAGGTGGCAGAAGGGAATGGGTTGGAGAAAGGACCCTTGTGTGGCTGGTGAAAGCTTCCCCACCATATCCTCATCCCCCAAGCACACAATAAGGCACAGCTCAGCAGGCAACACAACCTTTAGTATAAGTTACAGCCTCACACTGGCTCCTAGCCCATGGGAGCCTCCAGATGGGTCTATGACATTAGTCCCCAGATGTTCATCTCTTGGGCTGGGGGTACTCCTTAGAGCTGAGTCCACTGTGGCACCCAGTCCATTCCAGACCACTGTGCAAACTCAGCCCTCATTACTTACCAGGGTTTTCTGGCCAACCTGTGACTTGGCCGCCACCCCAGGTAGCTCAGCTACAGACTCTGGTACGTGACCTTGGTAAGCCACTTTCCTCTCTGGGCCTGTTTCTCCATTTGACTTGATTAGGCTAGACTCCAACCTAGGTACCTTGGCAGTACAGCCAGCTACTTGCGTGAGAGTCAGGCCAGGGGTGTCATTGACCTTAACTCTCGCCTTTCTTGAAACTTAATTCCCCCAATTCATACACACAAACGGTGACTAGGGGTTATGGGAACAGTTGACTCTGGACCACAGAGCAAATATCCTGAGCCCCTGTCAAATGACGGAGCATGGGGTCATGGCTTCCTTGGTCATCCAGCATGAGTCACTGATGGTCCATATCTGGGGAGACCGTACAATCTGCACAAGCCCTGGTCCCTGCAGCTTCCCAATATAAACCTGCACAGGCTGAAGCGTTCTGCTCCTACAGCCTAATGTCTTTAGTGTTCTCGCTACCAGCCGGTGTGGACTCTGTCCGCCTAGAGCCCTCACTGCTGCCCAACACATCTTCTATCCTCTGCATGTCAGTTCTGTCGGATCTGCGCAGGCCCAGCCTGCGGCGAGCGGGGGTGGCAGGGCTGGGGTCAGTGGGTGGCTTGGCATCTCGGGCAAAGCGTACAAGCCTCTGCCCAGCGAGGAAGTAGAGCACCGGGTCAAGGCAACTGTTAGCACTGGCCAGCGGCCGGGTGATCTTGTAGGCCATGTTGATGGCATTGAGGGTGTGGCAGCTGAGGTCCAGCGAGCGGAAGGAGTAGTAGAGGGTGCGGGTGACATGGAAGGGCAGGAAGCAGAGGGCGAAGACAGCCAGCACTATGGCGATGGTGCGCACCGACTTGCGCTTGGCCCTAGGCAGGCCGCCCGAGGTCCCGTAGGCCGGCTTTAGCAGCCGCCGAGCCATGAGCATGTAACAGACAAGGATGATGGCAAAGGGCACCGCGAAGAGCAGGCCCAGCATGACTGAGCTGTAGGCCACGAAGCGGCTGAAGAGATCGGGCGCCGAGGTGTCGTGGCAGGTCACGCGGCCCCCACGTGCGCTGGTGGTGACAAAGTAGAGCACAGGGGCCTGGCAGGCCAGCACCAACACCCACACGGCCCCGGCCACCCGGCGAGCGTAGCGGGCCTGGCCCCAGCGCAGGGAGCGCAGAGGGCGTAAGACGCCCAGACACCGGTGCACGCTGATGCAGGTGAGGAAGAGGATGCTGCAGTAAAGATTGGTGTAGAAGAGGAAGCGCACCAGCTTGCAGAGCACGGTGCTAAAGGGCCAGTGGTCGCCGCGGGCGTAGTAATAGACCAGCAGCGGCAAGGAGGCTGCATACAGTGCATCAGACACAGCCAGGTGGAACATGTATGTGGTGGACGCATTCCAGGTCTTGAGGCGGCACAAGAAGATGTAGAGCGCCACGGCGTTCAGACACAGCCCAAGCACACACACCACGCCGTAGGACACAGGCAGCAGCACGTACTTGAAGTCCTCGTTGAAGCGGCACCTGTAGCCCAGCTCATCCCCATCCCAGGTGCCATTGATGGTGCCATTCCAGGGGCCCAGGTCTGCCGCCATCGCCCTGCAGGGAAGGGAGGGGTGAGGCCATCAGGGTTGTGGCTGGAGCGCCCCTAGGGGACCTGACACAGCCACCTGACCAGGGCTTTCGTTGCCAGCTGACTTGGATCCGGATCTGGAACCTCCAAGGTTTGGAACCTTGAGAATGCATGAGATCCATGAATATCAGGATCACACAATTGTCAAACTTGAGAACAGGGGTAGACAAACTATAGTACAAAAGCCAGATCCAGTCTGCTTTTGTAAATTCAGCTTTATTGGAACACAACTGTACCCATCTGTTTACAAAGAGTTGAGTAGTTGTGATAAAGACCATATGGCCTGTGAAGTCTACAATATTCACTATCTGACCTTCAAAAAAAGTTAGCTCAAGCTGGGTGCAGTGGCTCATGCCTATAATCCTAGCTACTCGGGAGGCCAAGGCAGAAACCAGGTGCTTAAGCCCAGCCTAGGCAACAAAGTGAGACCCCATCTCTACAAAATTTGTGTTAAAAATTAGCCAGGCGTGCTGGCACTCACCTGTAGTCCCAGCTACTTGGCAGGCTGAGGTGGGAGGATCATTGGAGCCCAGGAGGTTGAGGCTGCAGTGAGATGTGGCCACACCACTGCACTCCAGCCTGGGTGATATAGCAAGATCCCATCTCTGGGAGAGGGGAGGGCGGGGGGCGGGGGGGAGTGGGTAGTTTTCTTACCCCTCTCTAGAACCTCAGGATCAGAGTTTTAGATGTAGGATTCTGAGCCCTAGAATCTGAGGATCTGGGGGTGCCAGAGCGGGTAATTTTGAGAATTTTGAGTTCATGGGAAGGGGCCTTTGAGGCTGGCTGACCCTGCTTCACACCCAATGCCTACTGCCTGCAGAGGCATTTCTGGCCGGTGGGCATCCAACAGCCCCCTGCAGGCATTACAGAGTTCTCTCCAGCTCGTTCTCCCACTCTGTGGGAGGCTCTGGGTGCACACCTAGTGTTCTGGTATTTGAGCAAGTATTTCCAAAGATCTCCCTCTTCAGTTATTCCTTCACTTTTTCATCTTCCTCTATTCTGGCAATTTCTATATCTATCAACAGCCCCTGAGCCTGTGAGGCTACCAGGGAATCCCCCTGAAGTAACCCCCCCTCCAAGAGTCTAGGGAAATCTGGGGTGAAGATGGGGATAGGGGGCCAACGGGTCTTCTTCTGTGTGGTAAATGCAGCTTCTTCTATGCCTATCCAGTTTCTCTCTGCATACCATCAGTATCCCCCCCCAACCTTGTCCCCACTGAGCATATAACACACCCATGGGGACTGACCATCCAACAGACAGTGAGTGCCTAGGGAGCAGCTTGTCCCCTCCCTCTCCTCCTCACCCCTACCCAGGTGACCAGTTAAGGGCTCTCTCGCAGCTGGGAAGTCGGGGACAGACATCCCGGCCTGGAAGACAAAGACGTGCCTAACATCCCAGCAGGCAGGTTGGAAATCATAGCAGGAGTCCTGGGTGGGCAAGTTTGAGAAAAACACAAAGAAGCACTTTCTAGCAGTGTGAAGGGGAAGGAGGAGCTAACATTTTTCAAACCCTACTACTAAGCCTGCTTTATAAAAGTTATTCACTTAGGGCAGGCGTGGTGGCTCACACCTGTAATCCCAGCACTTTGGGAGGCTGAGGAGGGCGGATCACTTGAAGCCAGGAGTTCAAGACCAGCCTGGCCACCATGGAGAAACCCTGTCTCTACTAAAAATATACACACACAAAATTAGCCAGGTATGGTGGCAGGCGCCTGTAGTCCCAGCTACTCGGGAGGCTGAGGTGGGTGGATCACCTGGGCCCAGGAGGCGGAGGTTGCAGTGAGCCAGAATCACCCCACTGTACTCCAGCCTGGGCGACACAGCAAGACTCTGTCTCAGAAAAAAAAAAAAGTTACTTCACTTTATCCTTACGATGTGTTCTGGGGGCCAAGTCACCATCCCCAGTTCTCCAATCACGAAGCTAAGACACAGATCATGTAAGTTATTTGGTCAAGGTCATGCCCCTGGGGATGGGTTGCAATTCCTGTCCAGGTCCAGTCCCTGGAAGTGGCTGTGGGATGGTGGTAGTGAACTCCCTGTTTATGGGAGTATGCAAGTGACTCTCTAGCAGAGGATGCAGAAGGGCTTGTGCCTGTGTCGGGGTATGTCTGGGAGGATGGAAAGGGCAGATGAGATGTGGAGTCCTCTTCATCCTGAGAATCTGGGGCCATATAATTCCCTTCATTTTAATTTTATTTATTTATTTTTAATTTTTAATTTTTAGATGGAGTCCCCCTTTTTCGCCAAGGCTGGAGTACAATGGCCTGATCTCGGCTCACTGCAACCTCTGCCTCCCAGGTTCAAGTGATTCTCCTGTCTCAGCCTCCCGAGTAGCTGGGGTTACAGGCACATGCTACCACACCTGGCTAATTTTTGTATTTTTAGTAGAGATGGGGTTTTATCATGTTGGCCAGGCTGCTCTCGAACTCCTGACCTCAAGTGATCTTCCTGCCTTGGTCTCTCAAAGTGCTGGGATTACAGGTGTGAGCCATCGTGCCCATACTAATTCCCTTCATTTTAGATCCTGGAGTCCTGAGGGACTGGGGGACTCTGCAGGGCCTGCAACATCCACTCCCATAGACCCTGAGCTGCTTTTCCAGCCCTGGCTTCCCAGAGGCAGTTCAAGGCCCAGGAGATTGAGATTAGGGGTGCTGGGGGTGTAGAGATCCTTCAATTTCCCTTCTTTTTTTCTTTCTTTTGTTTTTTTCTTTTTGAGACAGATTTTCACTCCATTGCCCAGGCTGGAATGCAGTGGCATGATCTCAGCTTCCTGCAACCTCTGTCTCCTGGGTTCAAGCAATTCTCATGTCTCAGCCTCCCAAGTAGCTGGGATTACAGGTGTGTGCCACCATGCCTAGCTAATGTTTTTGTATTTTTTAGTAGAGATGGGGTTTCACCATGTTGCCCAGGCTGGTCTCGAACTCCTGACCTCAAGTGATCCACCCACCTCAGCCTCCCAAAGTACTGGGATTACAGGTGTGGGCCACGGCGCCCGGCCAGTTTCCCTTCTTCCACCAAGACTCCCAGATCTTCTCTGTCTCCTGTTGTCAGCAAATGTGCACTCAGAAGCAAGTGGGCCTGCACCCTTGCTCCCCCTGCCATGGACACGGATGGCTCCCCAGGAGCCAGGGCAAAACCAGGGCGACGAGGCCAGGAGAAGCTTATGTGGTGCCAAGTTAAGAAGAGACAGGTAGAGGCTGGGGCTCTGGCAGGTCAAGTGGCTGAGACCCATCTTACCCAGGGTCAGGACAGTTCCTGCTGCCAGCTTAGTTCCAGGCTCTACCTCTTGTTGCTGGAACCACTGCACTGGCCTCCCTCCTCCAGCCCCAGTCCCACCCACCCACCCACCAAAATCCAGAGTGGCCTTTGTCAAATAAAGCATTCCTCTGTTTGGAATCCTCCTGCCGCTCCTACCCTCTCTCAGGAGAAAGCCCAGACCTCAAGTCTGGTACCTGAGGTTTTTATAAGTGAGCCTCTGCCAACCTCACCCGCCCCAACCCCTGTGACCTGCAGTTTCCTGGATGTGCCTAACACTCTCCCCTCCCAGCCTTAGTTGCTGCTGCTCCTTCTACCTGGAATTCATTCGTGGCCCTCATCTCCACCTGTTGAACTCACGGCTCTTTATCCCTCAGTGCAGAGAACCCAGTGATTAAGAACCTGGGCGCTGGAGCCAGACTGCTTCTGCTTTCTCAGCTGTAAAATGGGACAGTTACTAGAATCTCCACCACAGGACTGCTGTGAAGGTCGAGTCATTTGTGTAAAATGTCTGGAATAGAGCCTGGCACACAGTAGGCACATGGTGGTGTTATGAGTGCCAAGGTTCAGCTAGTGGTGGCCTTTTCTAGAAACCTTTGGCCACAGTGGAGGTGGGACTGGAGGTCCTGACTGGAGGCTGTAGAGGTGAGTGTGGTAGGCCAGGGGAGTGACACGGAGACCCAAGAAGGGGAAGGCCTTGGGCCCTGTGAGGGGAGGGGCCCTGCAAGGGGAGAGATGTTTGGGAGGGAGGCTCTGGAGACTGTTCCCTGATGGAGGAATGGTGGGGAAGAGGAATTCAGTGTCAACCATGGCAAGTGTGGGGATGGGCACAGCCTGGGTCCATCAGATCTGGAGCTTTGGAAGGCCAGCTGAGAGTCACTGACTCACAGAAGCTGCAGGACAAGCAAGGAGAGGCCCCTGTGTGAGACTGAGGAGCTATGGAGGAGCCACATTCCCTCCCAGGACAGAGCCCCACCTGGGTATCAGTAAGCCGAGGTTCGAGTCTAGCTCTGCCACAAAACATCAGGTGACATCAAGCATTTCCTTCCTTCCTTCCTTCCCAAGTATCAGACACTAGTCAAATCCCCTAGCCTTGACAACTGCAGCCCCAAAATGTCCCCGGGAGGTCCTCTGACCCACTTGGACAGGGAGGGGGCTTCCTCCATGATCTAGACACACATGCCCAGTCTCGCCTTCACTCCATTGCTCTGTTCCTGCCTCAGAGATGAGGCCTGACCTCCCTCCACAGTCAACATAAACATCTCATCACCCTGCATGAAGAGTTTCCTGCTAATCCGTAACGGTGGAATCTCTGACACTGAAATGAGGGGTGGAGACTTCCCTGTCTCCCTTGAACTAAGGGAGCTGCCCCTTCCACCTGTTTTAAGACATCCTGGCCCCCACCCTCCCAAGCCAGCTGGGGACTCCATCACCATGGCCCTGGGCCAGACTCACCCCGCCCACCCTCTCGTTCTACAGGCTGGCTCACCAACCTGTGAGTACATCTTTCCTAGCCCTGCCTTAGAGGGACAGCCAACTTCCCAGCCCCCTCCCTTAAGTCTCCCTTCTGCCTCTCCTGATCCTGATGCCCCTGGGACTGATGCCCCTGGGAGCCCCAGGCTCCACCTGACTATCCAACGCGCACCAGCCCTGTTGTGCCCCAGTCTGGCTGGCCCTGCCCCAAGGAACTCCCAGTCTGGAGGGGAGATGTGAGCCTTGTAAGGACCCTTCCAGGCTCCCCTGCCTGTGTTCATTCTGTTCTTTCTCACTGGAAAGCCTTCCCTGAACCCACCCACACTGCACTCCTTCGTACGTCCCAAAGGATCTTCTAATCTCTGAAGCTCTCCCTTCCATCACCCCTTAGGATGTTTCTCAGCCAGTTGGTAATTTGTCCTTCCATCCTGTACCCCAACACATTTCAGGTGCTTTTTGAAGGCTGGGTCCATCTGATGCTTTTCTCTGTCCCTATCATCCAGCAGGAGGCCCGACCACAGGAGGATTACAGGAACGAGAGAATGAATGAATGAATGAATCAATGAATGAATGAATCAATGAATCAAGCACAAGAGGCTATGGGGGCCTAGAGGAGGCACACACAGGCACAAGCCCTCTGCAGCTTCTGCACACTCCCATAAACAGGGAGTTCACTACCTCCCTCCTTCAGCCACTTCCACTGTGGGATGTACCTGAATAGGATTTGCAGCCCATCTCCAGTGCTGTAACCTTGATCAAATTACTTACAAATTACTTGCTTCTCTGAGGGCCTCTCAAGGACAAGAATGCTTAAAGGTTTCTTAGCTGCTGACCCTAAGTAACCAGGGGACAACCCAGCCCCTCTAGGGGTCCTGGCCCACCTGGAACCTGCTTATGTCCCTAGACTGTCTCTCCTTCAACTGCCACAGGAGCCCAGGAGACTCTGCCTTTCTCTGGACAGGTCAGGGAAGTGCCAGCGGGAGGGGATTGGACATGGGCGCACTGGAGATGGGTTGGCTGTCTGAGACCTGCCACAGGTTTTTATCTGGCTCAGAACCTGGGTCAGTCTGATTAGGATTCTCCACCCACCCTGCTTTGTAGGGGCCAGACCTGGGCTGAGCAGCTTTCACACAGCATCGTCATCCCCCATCCCCACCCCTTGGTAGATATTGCCATAGAGGTTAAGCTATTTGTACAAGGTCACACTGCCAGGCATTGGAAAAATTAGCTTGACACCCAAAGCTATCTGACTTCAAAGCCTGAATTCATCACAGCCTGGGATGAGGGAGCAGAGCAGGGCACCTGCCTTCGGATCCCCTTGATCTAAGCCAGTTCAGGGCAGACACAGGCACAACAGCACACGCACCCGCCCTCACCTCCCAGCCAGCGCACCCGCCCCCCCCGCACAAACGTACCTGACCAGCCCCCGCTCTCCAGGTCAGGATGCTCAGTGCCTGCTCGGGTTCCTCACTCATGAATGCACACGCCTGGACTGGGCTGCAGGGAACTCTGCGGGAAACAGGAAAAACAGGTCCCCAGGCCTGGGGCCACACCTAGCCTCCAGCATTTTTCTGGGCAGGCAGTGCTGTTGCCGCAAGGGGCTCCTGCAGACGGAGGGAGGTAGAGAAAGCATGGTCTCAGGGTCATGGAAACCCAGCCGGGCCAGTTCCCCCCAGGGCCACCTCCTCTGTGGTAACCTTAACCAGAAGGAAGCAGAGAGGTGGCCTGGTGTTTGTCCTGGTCTGAGTGCCCTCTGTACACCCAAACTGCAGCTCACGTGTTCCGGGAATGGGTTATTCACAGCCCCTTTCCCCAGGCTGCCTTTCATAGAGTGGTGGCCCTGCCTGGAGGAAAGTCTCCCCCATGTCCTGTACAGCTGAGCCAAGCCTCCAAGCCTCCAGTGTCCCTTCCCTCGGTCCTGGTTCTGTGCTTTGGCCCCATAGTAGGAAAAGTCAATACCCTCTTTGCCCAGGGTGCATTGTATTGTCCTTCTGCCAACACACTTTTGCCTAAGCTACGTCTTTCTAGAGACCCCCTTCCTCCCCACTCCTACCTCTAAGCATTCCTCCATAGGTGTTATAAACACACATATGCCACACCTGAACACACACTGGCACAGACACACCAAGACACACAGATACACAAAGGCATGCAGAGTCAGACTCAGGTGTACATGCAGTGGACACATACAGATGCACACACACACACACACACACACACAGAGTCTAGACCATCAGGGCCTAAAACTGCATTTAGAAATCTCCTGTGTCGGCCGGGCGCGGTGGCTCAAGCCACCCAGCACTTTGGGAGGCCGAGA
>NW_012105411.1:0-534 GCF_000951045.1 Mandrillus leucophaeus
GTCGGGGCGTGAAGTAGGATCTGCGACCTAGGATCGAAGCTGGCACCTGCCAGACGACTCACACACCAGACTTTGGACCACAATACCATCCACTATTAATGTCTGTCTCTCAGGATCCCTAGCAACTAATGTTATTTTTAGTGACTGATGCTTTAATATGCACTGCTCGTGAATATGAATTTAAATGTTATGTCCAGGGCACACAGCAGTGCACACAGCACTAGCAGTTAGGGGAATTGAGGTCCTGATTTTCTACTCGGTACCTGGCATTTTCAACCACAACCTGCAGAGCAAAGCGCACACTCTGTACCGCAGCCCTCAAGACCCTCCATCCTAACTGCCTAAGTCCCACGTTCCATCCTAACTGCCTAGTCCCACGCTCCATCCTAACTGTCCAGTCCCACGTTCCATCCCAACTGCCCAGTCCCACGCTCCATCCCAACTGCCTAGTCCCACGCTCCATCCTAACAACTGCCTAGTCCCACGCTCCATCCTAACAACTGCCTAGTCCCACGCTCCATCCTAACAACTGCC
>NW_012105411.1:654-1519 GCF_000951045.1 Mandrillus leucophaeus
CAACTGCCTAGTCCCACGCTCCATCCTAACAACTGCCTAGTCCCACGCTCCATCCTAACAACTGCCTAGTCCCACGCTCCATCCTAACAACTGCCTAGTCCCACGTTCCATCCTAACTGCCTAGTCCCACGTTCCAGTCACGGGACCTGGGGTCCTGTCATACAGGCATGTTTCTTTTCCAGACAAGCCACGGACCAGCAGAGCTCTGCATCAGTGCCGAGCTGCTCCTTCAGCCAAGAAGGTCATTCCTCTCTTCTGTGGCTGAAGCTCACGCTCCCACAGGGTGCACAGCTGTGTACTAAGCACTGATGCTGCCACAGTCACGCGCGTCCTTCTAACATCAAACTCGGACAGGACTGGGGTGTGACCTCAGAACAGCCCACTTCTTAGCAGCACATTACCTGTCATCTATTAATGAGTTCAAAAGTGGAGATGACAGAAACAAGGAAATAAAAGTGCATCTTAAACATAAGAGGAAGTGCACAGTCTCACTCATAGTAAGAAAAATGCTAAGTAAAAATTCCACTAAGATACAATTTCTAATCCAGCAGTTTGGCAGAAAGAAAAGAAGTTGGATGAAACAACTATGGTCAGGCTGTCAGGAAAACAGCATTTTCATCTAGAATTGGAAGGTTTGTAAATATGTAAAACCAGTGAGGATGACTATCTCAAAATACCTAGTAAATTGTAAATACACCTATCCTTTGACCCAGAAATTCCACTTCTAAGAATATACCTACATATAGCAGTACACATGGGAAATAATATACGTTCAAAACGATCTCATGAGACCTCATTGTAACTGCAAAAGAACGTAAACAACCCATATCCATTTGTAAGGATTGATTGAATATATCACAGTGCA
>NW_012105412.1:0-316 GCF_000951045.1 Mandrillus leucophaeus
TCGCCGTGTTAGCCGGGCTGGTCTCCAACTCCCAACCTCAGGTAATCTGCCTGCCTCGGCCTCTGAAAGTGCTGGATTACAGGCTTGAACCACCACACCTTGCCTCTTTTTTTCAATTATTTTATTGTAGTAAAATATACATAACATAAAACTTACCATCCTAATAGTTTTTAAGTGTACAGTTGAGTCGTATTAAATACATTCATAATGTGCAACCATCACCACCATCCATCTCCGTAACTCTTTTCATCTTGCAAAACTGAAACTCTATACCCGTTAAATAATAACTCCCATTTCTGCCATGCCCCAACCCCTG
>NW_012105412.1:3431-4514 GCF_000951045.1 Mandrillus leucophaeus
ATAGGAAAATGACCTTAAAGAGAGAAAACCTTAATCCAAATTTTTAATGCAAGTAGAATCAGGAAAAAGCAGATTGGTTATCATAGAAAAATTAAAAAGTAGGCCAGATGTGGTGACTCATGCCTGTAATCCCAGCATATTGGGAGGCTGAGGCAGGTTGATTACTGGAGCTCAGGAGTTCAAGACCAGCCTGAGCAACGTAGTGAAATGTCACCTTTACAGCAAATAAAAGTTAAAAAAAATTAGCCAGGCATGGTGGCACATTGCCTGTTGTCCCAGCTACTTGGGAGGCTGAGATAGGAGGAGGATGGCTTGAGGCCAGGAGGCAGAGGTTATAGTGAACCGTTTTTGTGCCACTGCACTCCAGCCTGGGTGACAGAGCCAGACTGTGTCTCAAAAAAAAAAAAGAAAGAAAGAAAAAAGAAAAATAAATGACCCAAAAACCAAGCTCAAAAAAATATCCTGGAATATCTTTATATTTTTACAATAAAGATATAAAAGTTATGAGAAAAAAGATAAAACATGAAAAATAGATATATGACATCCAAAAATATATGTATATTTAGCCACTTCAGAAACAGAGAACAGAAAGGCCAAAATACAGTATTCAGCAATTTAGCATAGATTTCATGGAAAAAAAAAAAAAAAGACTTCAGAATCAGAAATGCTTGTGCTTGAATCTGAGCTCTGGTACCTCTTTTTTTTTTCTTTTTTTTTCTTTTTTTTTTTTGAGATGGAGTTTCGCTCTTGCTGCCCAGGCTGGAATGCAATGGCATGATCTTGGCTCATCGCAACCTCTGCCTCCCGGGTTCAAGTGATTCTCCTGCCTCAGTCTCCTGAGTAGCTGGGATTTACAGGCATGTGCCATCAAGCCCGGCTAATTTTGTATTTTTAGTAGAGACGGGGTTTCTCCATGTTACTCAGGCTGGTCTTGAACTCCTGACCTCAGGTGATCCGCCTGCCTGGGCCTCCCAAATTGCTGGGATTATAGGTGTGAGCCACCGCGTCCAGCCCCTGTGGCACTTTTAACTGTGTAAACTTAGGCAACTTCTTACCCTTTCTACTTCAGTTACTTGGTTTTAT
>NW_012105413.1:0-757 GCF_000951045.1 Mandrillus leucophaeus
CTCCGGACCAAGTGGATGCTCCAGTCCATGGCTGAGTGGCACCGCCAGCGCCAGGAGCGAGGTGAGAGGCCCGGGGACTGGGTACGCGGAACACAGGCTCGCGAGGGCCGCTTCGCGCCTCTCCTTCAGCGTTCTCCTCTTTCTCCTCTCTCTTGCTCACCAGGGATGCCCTTGGCGTCTGGGCCTTCCCGAGACCCCTTTGGGAGTGGGGGCCCCAGAGTGCCGGCCGTCGGTCTTGGAGACCCAAGGGTGAGACTAATGAGAGGCGGCCGATGCTGGATCCACTGGGCAGGGTTATCTGAGCTATCTTAACCGTCTCCTTGCCCCCTTCAGTTTCTTGGAGAATGTTCGAATGGGCCGAGTAGGTTCGGTTTACCAGGTTCTGGGCCTGACTCTCAGGCCCAGAAAGCCTGGATCAGAAGTCCCAGAAACGAACCCTGAAAGAGGCGGAGAACAGTCCAGGCGCTTACTATCTTCCCCCAGACTCACGCCGTTGTTGCTATTTCTGGTGCAGGGATGCTCAAACTTGCGGAAGCCATGACTGCCCTCGAACTAGGCCCTTGGATGAAGTGAACCAGCTTCCAGCCAATGCAATGAAGGCCAGGATGCAGAGATTAGGTTGTGGCCAGAGCTGGAGTGATTCCTTCAGCTTGGTTTAAAATCTGCTCCAGCCTAAAGAGTTAAGGAAAACGATCTGTTTAGGGGTCTCTGCCCTTAGCTCTGAGTCTTGTTATGAATATCTCTTTGATGGTTGCCA
>NW_012105413.1:2568-3291 GCF_000951045.1 Mandrillus leucophaeus
GCCGGGCATTATTTCTTGAATCTGTGAATTACAGGCTATTCATGCTCTACTGCAGGACTGGAGTAGACTCATCTATTCCAGGTTCTGAGCGAGGAGGGACTCCAGCTTCCAGTCCTATCCTCTAAGGTTCTCATCATTGAAGACTCAAAGAGGGAAGGCCATGAGTCTTGTAAATGCATTGTTTTCCTACCCCCTGGAAGTCCCGGGTGCAGTTTCTGGGACCATTAGATGCCATACCGCTTGTGGGTCCCTGAGAAGACAAAGGTATGTTTGGCATACTATTGAGGTTTATTTGGAGCGGAGACCAAGGAATCAGTCATATACCCTGTTGGCATTTTGACCCTCCTCCCACCCCAGCCCTGAGAACTGTGCCTGGAAGGTCCTAGACCACTCAGCCTGGCTCCTGCTCAAGATTTTGAAGGAAAACCAGGCACGGTGGCTCACGCCTGTACTCCCAGCACTTTGGGAGGCCAAGGCAGGTGGATCATGAGGTGAGGAGTTCAAGACAACCTGGCCAACATGATGAAACCCCATCTCTACTAAAAATACAAAAATTAGCTACGTATTGTGGCGGGCACTTGTAGTCCCAGCTATGTGGAAGTCTGAGGCAGGAGAATCGCTTGAACCAGGGAGGCTGAGGTTGCAGTGAGCTGAGGCCTGCTGCTACACTCCAGCCTGGGTGACAGAGAGACTCCGTCTCAAAAAAAAAAAAAGAATTATCCG
>NW_012105414.1:0-283 GCF_000951045.1 Mandrillus leucophaeus
CACTTTGGAAAAACTGTTTGGCAGTTTCTACTAAAGCTCAATAAACCCCCTACCCTTGGATCCAGCACATTCACTCCTAAATATGTAAAGACTAATAAGTGCTGTGTTCACAAGAAAGGACATTTAGAAGGTTCCTACCAGCTTTACTCACAAGAGCCAAACATTGGAAACAACCTAAATGCCCACAAGAGAATGGATAAATTGTAATATACTCATAGCACAGAGTATTACACAGCAATTTTTAAAAACAAAATACAGACAAGGTCTCACCCTGTCACCCAGG
>NW_012105414.1:4798-5853 GCF_000951045.1 Mandrillus leucophaeus
AAATTCCAATCTCTCCTTCCCCTACTTTTTAAATTGAATGTATTTTTCAGTTGAATGTATGTGGGTTTTAGATTCAAAATTGTAATTATGCCTTACAGAGTATTGATCCTGTTTTTTAGTTGATATTATGTTCTGTGTTATTAAGTATTCTTTGAAAGCATTTGTATTAGATTATGTTAGTTATTAGATTAATAGTTCTGCATTTGAATGTATACTAATGTATTTGATTATATTGTTGAACATTTAGGCTATTTTCTGCTATTTGTTAATTTAGATGTTATAATCCACAATGCTGCCTTGAGGCTTTTTACTAGGGTGTTTATTTACAAAGCAGTGAAATTGATAGAGCATCCACAGCAAGGAAAATAGGAAATTAAAGCAAAAAAAAAAAAAAAATCTAAATAAGTCACACATTTGTCTACTGTGTAGAGAATATTGCTTTATTCATGGAGCATGAATTTTGGCTTTTATGTTTCCATCTGTACTGACCAGACACATCCTCATCCCAGGGTTTTTGTGACTAACGGTTGGTCATGCTGGATTTCTGGTTAGGGAGTATAGTATACTCTTTATTCAAGGAACATGGTTAATTTGTCCAAATGGGACTCAAAACCTTATTTTTTACTGTATTGTCTTCATATTCCAACCAACAAAACGGGTTGCTCTGGCCAGGCACGGTGGTTCACACCTGTAATCCCACCACTCTGGGAGACCAAGGAGGGCAGATCATCTGAGGTCAGGAGTTTGAGACCAGCCTGGCCAACGTGGTGAAACCCATCTCTACTAAAAATACAACAATTAGCTGGGCATGGTGGCATGCACCTGTAATCCCAGCTACTTGGGAAGCTGAGGCAAGAGAATCACTTGAACCCAGGAGGCAGAGGTTGCAGTGAACTGAGATCACACTATTTGCACTCCAGCCTGGGCAACAAGAGCAAGACTCTGTCTCAAAAATAAAAGAAAGAAAGAAAAGAAAAGAAAAAAATTAAATAAATAAATAAATAAACGGGTTGCTCCATCAGTGCCCAGTTGCCTCAGTGAAGACTTGGTTTCTG
>NW_012105415.1:0-1193 GCF_000951045.1 Mandrillus leucophaeus
CTAATTTTGTATTTTCAGTAGAGACGGGGTTTCTCCCTGTTGGTCAGGCTGGTCTCGAACTCCTGACCTCAGGTGATCCACCTGCCTTGGCCTCCCAAAGTGCTGAGATTACAGGCCTGAGCCACCGCGCCCGGCCCCTCTCCCTTCTTTTCTTCTCCTCTGTGCCTATTGGATGATAAATCCTCACCTTCCAAGATGAAATTTCAGTCAAATTAAGAAAGATGGACCCAGGCCATCTTGGATGGTAGATGATGCTGGGGGAAGAATTCTGGGCAGGAGACAACCAAAGTTGAGAGTGGTCAGTTCCACTCAAGAGTTTCTAGAGGCAGAGACCCTTGAAGCAAATCTTGAAAACAGAATAAATTAGGGAGGGTGCTCTAGGCAGAGGAACCTGAATGGCAAAGACGCAGTGGCTTGATTCAGCATGGAGCAGGTTCAGGGTCCTTCTGAATGCAAGGCCTAGTGCCTCTGTCTTTCTAATCATAAAGCATCAACCTAAGGGACCCTGCACTGGTGCTGTGAACCTAAGGGCTCTAATGGAGACAGGATTGCCGTGTGGCCTAGCATCCTGGAGATTTCATCGATCTGTCCTTGGACAGGCCTGTCACCTCCTCTGCCCCATCCCGCCCAAATGCCTTCCCGCGGCTGCAGGCCCTGCATCCTCTGCCCTGCCCCAGCTAGTGGCTTGGCTCTCAACCTGACAGCTACTGCAGCCAGGTCTATTCTGGGCCGCAGGCAAGGATTTATTCTGCATTCTCTGAGCATGTAGAATTTATTCATAAAGCTGGAATGGCTGCTTGGGATATAAACAATTAAATATTTAAAAAAAATACTTGCTGAGAAGTGGCGATGCTGGAAGACAGAGCTCACTGGCAGTCCCACACCTTGGGAAGGTGGGGTGAGGAGGCTGGGACACCTAGGGGACCCCAGTTTCAGACTGGTTGAGCCACTCACTTGTTGGGTAGCTCTGTGAAAGTTTCTATCCTTCTTATGGGCCTCTGTCTCTCCTAAATAATAACAGCAGCTCACATTTAATCAGTGCTTACCATGCGCCCAGGCACTGTTCTTTTTTTTTTTTTTTTTTTGAGACAGAGTTTCACTTTTGTTGCCCAGGCTGAAGTGCAATGGCACGATTTTGGCCCTCTGCAACCTCTGCCTCCCAGGTACAAGTGATTCTCATGCCTCAGCCTCCC
>NW_012105415.1:2638-5111 GCF_000951045.1 Mandrillus leucophaeus
CGTGTTAGCCAGGATGGTCTCGATCTCCTGACCTCGTGATCCGCCCGTCTCGGCCTCCCAAAGTGCTGGGATTACAGACTTGAGCCACCGCGCCCGGCCTTATTTCATTCTTAAAACAACCAGATGGGAGAAGAGCTACTCCATTTTACAGATAAGGCAACTGAAGCTCAGAGGCTGATGTCTCCACTTAAGATCTTGCAGCTAGGTTGAAATTATCTTGGGAAAACCAGCTTCCAGTTCTTTCCACAATTCCCACCACCTCAAAGATGCCTCATCCATCTTTCTCCTCCAGCTTCTTGACCAAATTAATTTGAAAGACCCCCCCACCAGGCTCCCTTCCACTTGTAAATTCCCCATGCACATTGGCATAGTCAAGGTTCTGACAAGTCCTGCAAGTAGGAAACCTGTTTTGCTGAGTTTAGTTTGATGTTGCTCCAACTGATTTGCTCATAAAGCCTTCTTTTCCCCCAAACACCTGCTCATAGTCCCCAGAACGTTGGGAGTGGTCTGTGCTGTGTTCTCAGTTGTTAAGGTACAGGCAATGATTCATGTTGGATTGTGCATAACTCAGCATTAATTTATAGACGACACATTGGCCAGGCCTTTGGACAACTTTCTCCAAACCCAGTCAGGTGGAACAATATGTCCAGGTTTGTGGGGCTGCATGGCAGCTGGGGGCAGCAGGACCTGGAAGGAGCCCTAAGAAACAGGAATGGATTTGAAGTTCTAGCCTCCAAGAATGAGAAGGTTACATTTTCCATGTTCTCAAAAATAGAACTTTTCTGGATGTCCCTGGGCAGAAAGCCACAGCTACCTGAATTGGATTTTCTCCCGGGGTTTCTCTTTCTGACCCATTTGTCATTTTTAAGGGTGGAAATCTCCGAGTGGGATCATAATAGAGTTGACATGTACGGAGCAGGTTGTGTGTTATGCGTCCTGCCTGTATAACCTCATCATTCTTCCTTTTTATTATCATTATACTTTAAGTTCTAGGGTACAGGTGCACAATGTGTGGGTTTATTACACAGGTATACATGTGCCATGTTGGTTTGCTGCACCCATCATCAACTTATCATTTACATTAGGTATTTCTCCTACTGCTATCCCTTCCCCAACCCCCGACAGGTCCCAGTGTGTGATGTTCCCCACCCTGTGTCCCTGTGTTCTCCTTGTTCGTCTCCCACCTATGAGTAAGGACATGTGGTGTTTGTTTTTCTGTCCTTGTGATAGTTTGCTTAGAATGATATAACCTCATTCGTTCTTCACAAGCACTCCATGGGGTAAATTCTGTGTCATTCCCATTTCACAGAGGAGGAGACTGAGGCTCAAAGTGTTGACACGACTTTGCCAACATCACGCGGCTTTAAGCAATGGGGGTGGGATTTGAACTCAGGCATTCTGTCTCCAGAACATTGCCTTTTCCTGTAGCAGCTACAGCCTTTTAGACTTATCTCTTCTCTACAGCTGGCCTCCTTCCTCACAGGCCTCCGAATTGTAAACCTCTGTGTGAGGAAAAGTGAACCAGATGCAGCAAGATTATAAATAAGTCACATAATGTTGAGTAATTCAGCAACAGCACGGCTATTGTTGGAAGGAGAAATAACTTGGTTATTAATAAAAGCAGGAGGCCACAGTAATTGATAGCAATTGAACTCATGGCGTGTGGGGGGAAACAGCTATGTTATTTCTCTCTCTCTCTTGTTTTCTATTGACATAAAGGGAAAAACCTGCCTTTGCAGGTGGATTTGAGCAACTCAGGAACTGCAGTTTCATTACTTTCCCTTGTTCCTTTTCCTCCCTTCCTCCCTTTTCCTTCCATCATTCTTTCCTTCCTTCCTCTTTCTCTCTCTCTTTCTTTTCCTTCCTTCCTTCCTCTCTTTCTTTCTTTCTTTCTTTTTCTTTGTTTCCTTCTTTCTTTCTTTTCTTTCTCTCTCTCTCTCCACTTCCTTCCTCTTTCTTTTTCTTCTTTTTTCTTTCTGTCTTTCTCTCTCTCTCCTTTCTTTCTCTCTCTCCATCCTCCCTTCCTCTCTTTCTCTCTCTCTCCTTCCTCCCTCCCTCCTTCTCTTTCTTTCTTTCTCCCTCTCTCCTTCCTTCCTTCCTTCCGTTCTCTTTCTCTCTCTCTCCTTCCTCCCTCCCTCCCTCCCTTTCTCTCTTTCTTTCTCTTCTTTCTTTCTTTTTCTTTCTCTTCTTTCTTTTTTCTTTCTCTCTTTCTCCTTCCTTCCTTCCTTCCTTCCTTCCTTCCTTCTTTCCTTCCTTCCTTCCTTTCCTTCCTTCCTTCTTTACTTTCTCCTTCCTTCCTTCCTTCCTTCCTTCCTTCCTTCTTTCCTCTTTCTCTCTCTCTCCTTCCTCCCTCCTTCCCTTTCTTTCTATCCTTCTTTCCTTCTTTCTTTTTTCTCTCATTTCTCTTTTGTTTGTTCTCTCAATTCAAATCCCAGCCTGCCTCTTACCGAAGGAGTGACCTGACAGATGGCTC
>NW_012105416.1:0-801 GCF_000951045.1 Mandrillus leucophaeus
TAGCCGGGCATGGTGGCGCATGCCTGTAATCCCAGCTACTCAGGAGGCTGAGGCAGGAGAATCGCTTGAACCCAGGAGGCAGAGGTTGTGGTAAACCAAGATGGTGCCATTGCACTCCAGCCTGGGCAATAAGAGCGAAACTATCTCAAAAAAAAAAAGAGAAGAGAAGAAAGGTAAACCAGGCCTGGGCACAGTGGCTCATGCCTGTAATACTAACACTTTGAGAGGCCAAGGTAGGAGGACCACCTGAGCTCAGGAGTTCAAAACCAGCCTGGGCAATATAGTGACACCTCATCTCTACAAAAAAAATTTTTTAATTAGTCAAGTGTGGTGGCACACACCTACAGTCCTGGCTACTCAAGAGGAAGTAAACCAGACAGATTAAGTTCCTGACCTCAGAAAGCTTAATTCTAGAGGGATGGAAACACAAAATTACTAAATTATGTTACATGCTACCAAGAAGTAAAATGGTTTATGCAATAAAGAGAAATGGGAGAACCTATCTAGACTAAGTGTTCAGGAAGGCCTTCTGAGGTACATTTAAGTTTATCTGAGCTCACTCGCTATGTGACTTTCAGCAAGTTACTTTCAACCAGAGCTTAGGTTCCTCTTCCGTAAAATGGGGATGTATATAATGCCACTTATTTCACAAGGTTGCAATGAAGATTAGGAATATAGGTACAGGCTGAGTGTGGTGACACATGCCTCCAATCCCAGCACACTGGGAGGCTGAGACAGGAAGATCACTTGAGCCCAGGAGTTTGAGAGCAGCCTAAGCAGCATAGTAAGACCCTCTTTAAA
>NW_012105416.1:6631-6985 GCF_000951045.1 Mandrillus leucophaeus
TTTTGAGATGGAGTCCCAGGCTGGAGTGCAATGGTGCGATCTCAGCTCACTGCAGCCTCCACCTCCCAGGTTCAAATGATTCTCCTGCCTCAGCCTCCTGAGTAGCTGGGATTACAGGTACCCGCCACTATACCTGGCTACTTTTTGTATTTTTAGTAGAGAGGGGGTTTTACCATGTTGGCCAGGCTGGTCTTGAACTCCTGACCTCGTGATCCACCTGCCTCAGCCTCCAAAGTGCTGGGATTACAGGTGTGAGCCACTGCACCTGGCCCCTTGTCTCTATCTTGATGTCTCAGCAGCATTCATCACTATTGATTCATGTCTTTACACTCTCCTATTTTTTTTTTTTTTTTT
>NW_012105417.1:0-613 GCF_000951045.1 Mandrillus leucophaeus
GTAAGTGCATACCACCATGCTGACTAACTAAAAGAAAAAAAACATTTAGAGAGATGTAGTCTCGCTATGTTGCCCAGGCTAGTCTCACACTCCTGACCTCAAGATCTTCCCATCTTAGCCTTCCAAAGCGCTAGGATGTGAGCCACCATCTCCGGTCCCAATAAACCAATACTGATACATTATTATTAACTAAGGTTCATCTTGATTCAGATTTCTTTACTATTTCCCCTAATGTTCTTTTCCTGTCCCAAGATCTCATCCAGGAGACCATACTATGTTTAGTTCTTAAGTCTCCTCAGGATTGCTGGAGTGCAGTGACTCCATCTCGGCTCACTGCAACCTCTGACCACTGAGTTCAAGCTATTCTCCTGCCTCAGCCTCCTCAGGTGTTGGGATTACAGGCATGTGCCACCATGCCCAGCAGTGCAGTGGGGTGATCTTGGCTCACTGTAACCTCCGCCTTCTGGGTTCAAAAGATTCTCCAGCCCCAGTCTCCCAAGTAGCTGTGATTACAGGTGTGTGCCACCACTCACTGTCTTTTTTCTTTTTGGAGACAGAGTTTGAGATGGGGCTTCACCACATTGGCCAGGCTGGTCTAGAACTCCTGGCCTCA
>NW_012105417.1:4223-4800 GCF_000951045.1 Mandrillus leucophaeus
CGCCCTGCCTGCTCCTGGCCACACTGACCACAATGGCATAGAAGTGGGCACTGCCAATCCTCAGCACCACTCTTGTGTGCAGGTCCTGGATCCATTGCTTCAGCAGGGTCACCTCCCGTTCATATCACACCCAGCTGACAAAATGCCCAGTCCTGGCTGATGTCATTGAAGATGGAGAGAACCAGTATGTCCAAGGTGGGGCCAGACTGCAAAGAGAAGGGCTGGGCTCAGCTCCTAGGCCCCCAAAGGGATCCGGGACCAGTGTGCTGCACAGCTGTGGCCCCAGGCCTAGCACAAGCTCTGACACATGGCGGGGACTCCTGGTGGAAAAGACAGATAACTTGCTGATGACAGGTCCACTGCCAGGGCAGGTTGCACACCTGGACCAGTGGGGCCAGGAGATCCTCGTTGGAGCGGATAGCACCCAGTATCTCCCGAGACAGGGGTGAACCCAGGGGCACATCCCAGCCAAAGGCAAGAAAGTTCAGACCTGTGACTAAGATGCAAATGACCCACTGCCTGTCACAGGGAGGAAGGCTGGTTAGGGGGATGGGGGAGCTTTGCTTAGGACACTGTG
>NW_012105418.1:0-533 GCF_000951045.1 Mandrillus leucophaeus
CTTTAGAAATAATAGGACCCAGACAGTTGTAACCTGTCTCTTATACACATCTAGATGTGTATAAGAGACAGGACGCTTCGATTTTTGTCCTTTTTTTTTTTTTTCAGGTTGCTAGGAAGAGGCTCAATGTTTGTGTTTTCACCAGATCAATTTCAGAGACTGCTTAAAATTAATCCAGACTGGAAAACCCACAGACTTCTTGATTTAGGTGCTGGAGATGGAGAAGTCACAAAAATCATGAGCCCTCATTTTGAAGAAATCTATGCCACTGAGCTTTCTGAAACTATGATATGGCAGCTTCAGAAAAAGAAATACAGGTATAATTTTTAGACATGGGATATATTTTTTGGTTTTAGATGCATTTCTTCTTGAAAGTTTATTATTTAAAGGATACGAATCAAAAATGGTCTTCCATGATTAGATGTGTATAAGAGACAGTCTCTTAGGATCTTATATTGTCTGTGAGTTCCACTTCATTTAAAGAAAGGGTTCTGCTGCTTAATGGAGGGTTGAGAATCCCTGCCCTAGATAAA
>NW_012105418.1:583-1242 GCF_000951045.1 Mandrillus leucophaeus
GGTTTTAGATGCATTTCTTCTTGAAAGTTTATTATTTAAAGGATACGAATCAAAAATGGTCTTCCATGATTAGGAATTTAAAAAAAATCATGTAATACATAAGTAGCTGGAAATATAGAGAAATAATCTTCTGGTGGCAGTATTTTCCTGGAGCAGAGGGGTTGGCACTATAGGGAAGGGAAGGACTAGCGAGAGATAGCTTGGAAAAGGCAGATCAGAAGAAGGGACTTCTTCCCTAATAAGAATCTGGCATTCTCAAAAAAATTTTTTTTTAAGTAGTGTCAAAATATACATAGCATAGAATTTACTATTTTAACTATTTTTAAGTGTACAGTTCAGTGGTATTAGGTACATTTACATGGTTGTACAATCATCACCACTGTTCATCTCCAGAATTTTTTATCTTCCAAAATGGAAACTCTGTACCCAATAAACAGTAACTCCCCATTTTTGCCTCCTCCTAGCCCCTGACAACCACCATTCTACTTTGTCTATGAATTTGACTATTCTGGGTACCTCATATAAGAGGAATTATATACATTAGCTCCTTGTGACTGGCTTATTTCATGTAGCATAATGTCTTCAAGGTTTACTCAAGGTTTTACTCATGTTGTACATGGGCCAAAATTTTCTTTCTTTTTTTTTTTTTTTTGAGATGG
>NW_012105419.1:0-628 GCF_000951045.1 Mandrillus leucophaeus
AAAGATTTTCTCTAATCCTTTGTCCCTGAATATCTGTTAACATACTGTAAAAATTCTTGGAACTTCAAAGCCACACTCTCATTTCAAAACATTACAGTGACTTGCTAAAAATTACAATGTGGCATCCGAATGAGCCAGTCAATGATAAGATAATTTTTCAGCCAAGATACCTTTGTAAAAGCCCAAATGCTAAACAATAAAGTGGATTATTTTTAGTAAGCGCTGAGCTTTACAAAAAGCAGTCCTTTCACTTTTATAACAAATTTACTTGTTTTTATATTCTCCACTATATAAGGTATAATAAACTGCATCCAGCTAAAGTTTACAAGTTGAGGAGGTTTTGACAGATGTATACCTATGGAACCAAGACTGTAGTCAAGATAGAGAATCTCTTCATTATGCCTAGAAGTTTCTTCTTGCCTCATTACAACCCCTCCTTGCCCACGTCATTCCTAGGCAACCACAACTCTCTTTTTTTGCATTTCTTAGAATTCCTATAAATGGAATGTCATCCGTATGAATTTTTTGGTGGCTGGCTTCTCTCAGCATGATGACTTTTCTGATTCCACTATGATGTTACTTGCACTACAGTTCATTCCTCTTTATTGGCAGATAATATTTCATTATA
>NW_012105419.1:3683-5228 GCF_000951045.1 Mandrillus leucophaeus
CGGCCTCCCAAAGTGCTGGGATTACAGGCATGAGCCACCAGCCCTGGCCTAATTTTTGTATTTTTAGTAGAGATGGGGTTTCGCCATGTTGGCCAAGCTTGTCTTGAACTCCTGACCTCAGGTGATCCGCCCACCTTGATCTCCCAAAATGCTGGGATTACAGGTGTGAGTCATTGCACCCAGCCCTCGTCTCTTTTTTTTTTAAATGAAGAAAATCAATTATTGGTTTGTAAATTTAATTTATTCACTCAATTATTTTTTAAAAATTTTAAATTATTATGGATACAATCTAGCCGCACACATTCTTGCTTTGTGGGGTCCATGCCAGAAAAAATAATCAAGGGGTACTTCATGGTGAAAAGGTTGTGAACCAATGATTCAGAAGTATATTCTGTTTTACCCAGTGTTATATAACTTAAAGCAAGTCTATCAGGTATCTTAAAATACAGTAACAAAACTGAATACAGAAAGGAAATACCTTGAAGGGTGGTTCAGCAAAAAATACTGATTCCTTTCCTGAAAGTGGCGTCGAAGTTATTGATCTTGGGGAGGAGACATCACTCAACTAAAAAAGAAACAAAATGAAAATCATCAATAAAGAATGTATCTTCAAACTCCTCTTCTCCAGTGCTGAAGGATCAACCTGTTTAGCCAATGCAATGAAATCTAACAGTAAGTATCCTTGGCATCAATTAATTCAAGGGTAGGATATTTTCAATGCAGTTCAGCTACTTCAAATACTTTCTGAAAGTTTATAGAATATAACTTTGCTCCTATATTAGAATCAGTTTTTAAAAAAATCTATAAAACTTCCATTGCAGGTTAAGAATATTAATAAGTACGCTAACATACATTTAAAAAATACGAGATGAGCTATTCCTCTCTACTATTTAAATATGGATTATTCTCTTTGTGGCCTATGAACTTTAAAATAACAAATCTCGATGTGTTTTTACATGCCGTTACATAGATTACTGAGCTTCCTCCTCTATGCAAAGGTCACTATAAGCTCAGAAATGAAAACTACTTTTAATATTAGCCAACCTTAAATGCAATTAGAAAGGCAAATACATTCTAGCAATGTTTCAAGAAACCAACTGAAATTCATTCTAACAATTGCCTCACTGGCTACTCATTCTCCCACCCCTTACTAGATCTTTTAATATAAGGAACTAAAAATAAATTGAACTTAAGGGAAAGTTTCTGTGATAAGATTTTGAGAGATTTCCTTGAGCCTTTTCAAAAAGAGCCTGTTAGATTCTGGTTTTTTTTTTTTTTAAATAGATAAGAATCAACATTATTTCCATACTAATCATCAAAATCCTTCTTACCACAATTTGTAATTTAAAACTGCTAAGGAACATGTTAAATATGCACTTAAAGGTCAGTTCTAAAACATTCCTTTTTGGTCTAAACAAAATGACAAATTTATGGCTTTCTTGTGGTGCATTTATTGACTGTTTGTTTGCTTTTGTTTTTACCTGGGTAGGACTGATAGGAGGTGGTGGAGCTTTGCGTTTTTTTGGAGTTCCACTTCTTTCTGAG
>NW_012105420.1:0-2085 GCF_000951045.1 Mandrillus leucophaeus
TATCTACCTCTGTGACACCGTTGGCAGCACTGGAACGCGTCTGATTTTCAGTGCTTGAGAAGGAACGCATTTCCCACCTGCAGCCTTCCTGCTTTCTGAACCCAGGTGTGAGATGATTCCCAGGGACACAGTATAACACCAAGCCTCCGGCCTGGGGGCTCGGAAAGCTTTCAGAGCTCCACACCCAGAACTCAAAACTCAGCTCCTCCAAACACAAATTGGTGGGAGTTTCCCATATTGCAGACAAGTGCAAACACCTGTCGTGATGGACACTTTGGGGAAGACAGTCGCGGCCTGTGGAGGGAAATGTTAAACAGGCCCAGGCCGCAGCCTGTGGCTCCCTTACTCACTGCGGGCCAGGGCGGCCCGGACCCTGGGGACAGTGCGCCAGTGGCACCGACGAGAGGAGAGGGGCCGTGGTAAGAAGGCACGAGTGCAACCTGGGCAACATAGGGAGACCTCGTCTCTTCAAAACAGCAACAACAACAACAAAAAAAAAAAAAAAAAAAACAGGCCGGGCGCGGTGGCCCACGCCTGCAATCCCAGCTAGTGGGGAGGCTGAGTGGGAGGATGGCTTGAGCCTGGGAGTTCCAGGCTGCAGTGAGCCTTGATGGCGCCCCTGTACTCCAGCCTGGACCACACAGCAAGACCCTGTCTTTAAAAAAAAAAAAAGCTTGGACACACGGGTCAGGACCGTTTCCCTCGGGGGAGGGTGGCGAGGAAACGGCGCAGACCTGAGTCTGAGCCTGGGCCGGCTGGGCCGCCGCGCAGGGCGCTGGCACGCCCGGGAACAAGTGCCAAGTGCGCTCCGCGCAGCGCCGCGGGAGCCCGGGAGGGACGCGGGGAACCACAGCGCCTGCTGCTGGGCCGCAGAGCCCAGGCTGGCCGAGCGCAGAAAGAGACGCTTTCCGTGGGCTTTGTCGTCTGCGCGGTCCTGTCCATTGGAAGGGAGTGTCCTCACCAGGAACTCGCAACGGTCCTGTACGGGGGACAGTTCCACGCCCGAGTCCAGGTGAGCCGCTGTGGTCACGGACAAGGGGCTGAATCCTGCACCTCTCTTCTCCCACAGCTGACTTTGGGAAAGTTACCTACCGTCTTTGACTTTATAGATGAGTTTTCTTGTCTGAAAAATTGAAATAAAGTTGCAAGGAGTAAAGAATGTACTTAAAATGCTTTGCCTAGCCCTTAACCCATAGTGATGCTTAATAAACGCAAGACTCAGGGTAAATAAAAATAATCCGCAGGCTGACCAAAATTTTCACCTGCCTACCCATTTTTATGGTTTACCTTTATTTCAAAACAAAACAGTTTTAGGCCAATTGGCTCATGCCTATAATCTCAACGCTTTGGGAGGCTGAGGAAGGAGCATTGCTTGAGGCCTGGAGTTCGAGATCAATCTGGACAACATAGTGAGACGCCCCTCTCTACAAAAAAAAAAAATTTTAATTAAAATTAGCTGGGCAGGCCAGGCGTAGTGGCTCATGTCATCCCAGCACTTTGGGAGACTGAGGCAGGTGGATCTCCTGAGATCAAGAGTTCAAGACCAGCCTGGTCAACATGGTGAAACCCCGTTTCTACTAAAAATACAAAAATTAGCTGGGCGTGGTGGTGCATGCCTGTAATCCCAGCTACTCTGGAGGCGGAGGCAGGAGAATCGCTTGAACCCGGGAGGCAGAGGTTGCAGTGAGCCAAGATAGTACCACTGCATCCAGCCTGGGCGACAAGAGCAAAACTCTGTTTCAAAAAAAATAAATAAGGGCTGGGCCCAGTGGCTCATGCCTGTAATCCCAGCACTTTGGGAGGCCGAGGTGGGTGGATCACCTGAGGTCAGCAGTTTGAGGCCAGCCTGACCAACATGATGAAACCCCGTCTCTACTAAAAATACAAAAAATTAGCCAGACATGATGGTGGGTGCCTGTAATCCCAGCTACTTGAGAGACTGAGGCAGGAGAATTGCTTGAACCAAGGAGGCAGAGGTTGCAGTGAGCCAAAATCGTGCCACTGCACTCCAGCCTGGGCAACAAGAGTGAAACTCCATCTCAAAAAAATAAAAAAATTAAAAATAAATAAATAAATAAATAAATA
>NW_012105421.1:0-33017 GCF_000951045.1 Mandrillus leucophaeus
CGTACCATTTGCATTCTATTGTGTGGACATAGAAATTAAAAATAAGTAAGTAAAATGCAGCATGAATTAGGTTTTAAAAGTTATGAAGAAAAATAAACCAGGACAGGTATACTGTTAAATGCAAAGGTGAAAGTGACGAGCTACTTTCTAACTTCTAAGTAAATAAATTAGCTAGAACACATCTTACTGGGAGAGTAATATTTGAACAAGCGTTTGAGGCAGGTGAGGAACAAAACCATTAAGATCTCTGTTGGAGAGACATTCTAGGCAGAAGAAATGACAATTGTCAAGTTCCAAAGTTAGGAGTATTCCTAACAAACCTCCAGTACAAGCATAAAAGCTAGTAGAGAGAAACAGGACAAGGAAAGAATACTAGGAAATAAGGGAAGGGAAGAAACAAGGGGATAAGTCATCTGGGGTAGGAGAAAATAAAAAATTTCAATCTGTGAGAGTAAGATCACCAAGGTTTGAATATAGAAAGAGAAAAAGAGAGGTACAAGGATTGTAACTAAATTGATTCCTTTGTCACTCCCTCCAGAAAGATGGAGAACACTTTACAAAGGAGTCTGATAGACCAGGGAGATGTAAGGAATATTGAGAAAGTCCGTGTTTCTATTAGCCAATCAAGAACGTGGTTCGACAAGAAGAAATAGCAATTTTGAGAAATCATATTAAAAGACACATGTGATTTGATATGAGGATTGACTATTGAATTTAGCAACATGAAGATCACTGGTAACTAAAAAGACTGCATTTCATGAAAAGGTGGGAACCAAGTAAAATGTATGAAAAAGAACTAGTGACGGCTTTGTAGGAGAGATTTGATATAAAGGGGAGCAGGTAACTCGGAAGTAACTGAAGGGGTAAATGTGTTCAAGTTCGATAGCTAATAGCAAAGATTTAGTAAAAAGGAAAAATTGGTGATTAATTAGATCATGAGGATATTTGCTAAAGGAAAGTCCTCGAATAAAGGAAAAGTGATGAGCCCTAATAAACAAGTAGTGATTTTGACTCAGTATTGAAAAAAATGAATGAAATATGACCAGGAGATCTAAGTTTCTCTTGGTGGCTAACATGCATAAAAGTTATCTGTACAATAAGGGTAGTAGTGATGGTCCAGAGCAGATAGTAATAGCAAAGATGTAAATGTTGGAAGGTATAACAGTATATGCAAATCCCTGACTTCTCATTACAGAGAACAGGAAAGGCAGATTCATATGCTCTCTTTAAAGATGTTAACAGTAAATCCTATTAAATATTTAATGTGTGTACATTCCCAGGGTTCTTCTTTTGTTGATGAAAGACAAAGACAAAGAGAAATTAGTCATTTCTTTTCAACAAACACATATCTTAACTGACATGACACTAGCACTTTGTCAGCTGAAGATTTTGTCCAAAACATGTTCCTAACTAATGTGTTTGTGTGTGTATGGAGAGGAGAGAGAGAGAGAGAGAGAGAGAGAAAGAGAGACATATATCTCCTTTGAGGCCTTTAATCTATCATAAGAGAGTTGGTCAGAAAGTTTTCTTTTAAGGTTAAGCTTGAACAAGCAATGGCAATGACCAAAAAAAAAAAAAAAAAATCTTAGCTTTTAACCTTTTAGTCCTCTGGAGTCCTGGAGTCTTACCTCAGGTCAAGGTAAGTTTTTTTTTTGACAGAGTTTTGCCCTGGAGTGCAGTGGCACAATCTTGGCTCACTGCAGCATCCACCTCCCAGGTTCAAGCGATTCTCCTGCCTCGGCCTCCCAAGTAGCTAGTATTACAGACATGTGCCACCACATCCCACTAATTTTGTATTTTTAGTAGAGATGGGGTTTCACTATGTTGGTCAGGATGGTCTCCAACTCCTGACCTCAGATGATCCACCCACCTCGGCCTCTCAAAATTCTGGGATTGCAGGCGTGAGCCACCGTACCCGGCCAGATCAAGGTAAGTTCTATTAAAAGCTTCAAAAATCACTCTTTGTTGGCGTAGCTCATTTTCAATAATCTCAATATAGATTCTTACCTTTTACCCTAAAGTATCTTTTTAATATTTTGTTAGCCAGTAAGCCACCAGATCCAATTCTCCTCCCAAAAATATTTCAATTAAAAAAAACAAAAAAACAAAAAAAAAAAACCCAGAAATTAAAAATATTTCTAAGTCCATGAAAGAATATCATTGCTTCTAAAATGGTAAAGGATTGCTTCTGCATCAAGGAAAAGTGCTGTAACAGAGATATAAGGGTATGGTTCACCCTCTTGCCTGAAACAAACAAAAATGAATGAAAGAGATGAATGAGTGGTTTGTAAGATATTGGACATGAGGCACCAAGGAACAGGAGCCCCTAAAAAAACAGAAACAAACAAGTGGCCCTATGATTGTCACAGTTTATTACCTTTCAAGAGTTTCCAGGGTATGGAATAGAAAGGGAGTACCCATGTGAAACCAATGGACCTCTTGAGTTGAGAGTCCAGGAAGACCGAGGCGAAGAACTACAGAGAGAGGAACTTAATAGAAAGAAAACGTCAAAGGTCTGCCATGGTTCCATCTTAGGTATTCAGCAAAATACTGGTCAACAAAGCACTGAATAAACTACCCAAGATCAGGAAAAGAACCATGCAAAAAGTAGTAGAGGAAATGAAAGTTAATGTTACCACAGGGCCAGCCAAATGGAAAAACATCATAATTTATAGATCTTTGACTAAAATGTCTTGATTCATTATTAGCACAAAATCAGCTTTAGCCCAAAGGCTGCTCTTGTCCTGTCTAACAGATTTGAAAACCAAGATCTGGGTGATCAAACTGTTGTCAAGTATTTTAGCTGCATCTTAGAAAAACATTTAAATATATTTGTAGGAATATAAAAGCGTTCAGCCACAAAAAGACAAAATTCAAAATGTATGACATTGAATCAAAATTAACCAGTTAGTAAAGAAGCAGAGAAAAATAAACTAAAATAAGGAGAAAGATTCAATTAATCAAAATAACCCAGAACTGACACAACTGTTAGAATTATCAGGAAAATATATTATAATAGCTATTAAAATATAATCCATATGTTCAAAAACTAGTAGAAATATTGAAAAAATTAGAGACAAGAAAGTTAGAAAAGAGACTCAAATAGAACCTCTAAAGATGACAACTACAGCTACTAAAATGAAAAAAATATACTGAATGGGATTAACCACAGATTAGACATCACAGAAAAAAAAATGTAATAAACATGACGACAGAAAAAAAAAATCTAAAATTAACATGTATAAAATTTTAAATTATAGAGAATTATTAAACTGTTGGAAAACTTCAAGATGTATAAAATACACATGAAAAGAGAAAAGAAACAAAAAAGGCATATGAAAAATTGCTCAGCATTATTGGTCATTAGAGAAATGCAAATCAAAACTACAATGAAATATCATAGCACCCCAGTTAAAATGGCTTTTACCCAAAAGTCAGACAATAACAGTTTCTGGTTAGGATGTGGAGAAAAGGGAACCCTTGGTAGAAACCTAGTACAACCACTATGGAAAACAGTTTGGAAGCTACTGAGAAAAACTAAAAATAGAGTTACCATACAATCCAGCAATCCCACTACTGGTTATATTCCCCAAAGAAAGGAAATCAGTATATCAAAGAGATATCTGCACTCTCATGTCTTTTTGCAGCACTGTTCACAATAGCCAAGATTTGGAAGCAACGTGAGTGTCCATCAACAAATGAATGGATAAGGAAAATATGATACATATATATATACAACAGAGTACTACTCAGCCATAAAAAAAGAATGAAAGCCTGTCGTTTACAACAACATGGATAAAACAGAAAGTCATTATGTTATGTGAAATAAGCTAGGCACAGGAAGACAAACATTGCATGTTCTCACTAATATGTGGTATCTAAGAATCAAAACAATTGAACTCATGGAGGTAAAGAATAGAAAGTTGGTAACCAGAGGCTGGGAAGGGTAGTGGGGGAGAGGTGGGGATGGGTAATGGATACAAAGAAAATAGTCATAAAGAATGAATAATACCTAGTATTTGGTAGCACAATGGGGGGACTATAGTCAATAACAATTTAATTGAATATTTTATAACAACCAAAAGAGTATAATCAGAATCTTTGTAACACAAAGGATAAATGCTTAAGAGGATGGATGCCAAATTTTCCCTTTGATTACTATGCATTATATACTTGTACCAAAATATCTTATGTACCCCATAAATATGTACACCTACTATGTGCTCACAAAAATTAAAAATTTTAAAAATTAAAAACTTGATTTATAAAATAAATAAAAATTGTGAAAAGGCCAGGCATGGTGGCTCATGCCTGTAATCCCAGCACTTTGGGAGGTCCAGGAAGGTGAATCACTTAAAGTCAGGAGTTCAAGACCAGCCTTACCCAAAACACCATCTCTACTAAAAATACGAAAAGTAGCCTAGAATGGTGGTTTGTGCCCGTAGTTCCAGCTACTTGGCAGGCTGAGGCAGGAGAGTACCTTGAACCCAGGAGGCAGATGTTGCAGTGAGCAACATCAGTCCAGCCTGAGCAACAGAGTGAGACTCCTTCTCAAAAATTAAATCAAATTAAATTTAAAAATAAGGGAATTAATTGTAACTTTATACACAAAACATGCAAGTACTTGTATAAACTTCTCCTTGCTTGGTGGTATAAGGTAAGCCTTTGAGTGATTTTCCACACCAGTTGGAGGATGGGTGGTGTTGGATGAGAGACAAAGATAGGTTCTTTACATCATTCATTAGGGTATACCACATATATTGATGTACATCTCATTTGACCCTTTCAAATACAAATAAGTCCGATATATATTCTTCCTTTATTGCTGATGAAGAAATGACTTGGAAATCTTAAATGACTATGTAAGAAAGCTACTGAACAGAACTAAGATTTTAAGTCCTCAGATTGACATGGAGGTGGTAGTTAATCTCAAACTCTGTTCTTAAAAAACTTAAAAAACTCCAGAATATATCTTATATTTTACCCATAAAGTAGACCTATATCTTGCAATTTATTTACATCTTGATTATTTCCATTCAAAGTTTATTTTACACAACTTAGAGACAACATTTACTTCTGAATTTTTTTTTCCTTTAAAGAAATGGAGTCTCATTATGTTGCATACATAGGCTGGCGTCTAACTCCTGGCTCAAGCAATTTTTGTGCCTCAGCCTCTGGAGTAGCTGGGACTACAAGCATGTGCTCTCTCTCCTGGCTCCATCTTCTGTCTATAGATTTATTTCAATGGATAAGAATTAAAACAGAGGTAATGAAATGGCCTAAATGCACCAGTCAAATAGACAGGTTAATAAATTTTAAAGAGTTTGTTCTGGTAAGTGTGAATTGAAGCCAAAAATACCATAAAGAGAAGCTGGCAAGAGGGCAGGAAATGTACCACACATTACGCATAGAATGATGATAAGAATATAGATTGTTCACATGCGGGCACATGTTCATTGCAGCACACCATTCACAACAGCAAAGGCATGGAATCAAGTTAAGTGTCCATCAGTGATAGACTGGATAAAGAAAATGTGGGGCATATACACCATGGAATATTATGCAACCATAAAGAAAGAATGAGATCATGTCCTTTGCAGGTACATAGATGGAGCTGTAAGTCATTGTTATTAGCAAACCAATGCAGGAACAGAAAACCAAATACCATATGTTCTCACTTTTAAGTGGGAGCTAAATGATGAGACATCAACACAGAGAGGATAACAACACACAGCAGGTCTTTTGCAGCATGGAGGGATGGAGGAAGGAGAAGATCAGGAAAAATAACTAATGGGTACTAATGGCTTAATACCTGCATGATGAAATAATCTGTACAACAAACCCCTATGGCACAAGTTTATCTATCTAACAAACTTACACATGTATCCTTGAACTTAAAAGTTAAAAAAAAGAAAAAGAAAAGAAAATAGCATGTTTGCAGATGGTCAAGTAGAGATGAGGTTATTAGACTGGGCCCTAATCCAATATGACTGTGTCCTTATAGAGAGGGTAAATTTAGACACAAAACTAGACATGCATAGAGGAAAAGCAATCTGAAGACACAGGGAAAACACTGTCTACAAGCCAAGGAATGCCTGAGACTATAGAAGCTAGGAGAGAAGCATAGAACAGATTCTCCCTCACAGCCTTAAGAAGGAACCAACCCTGTTAACAACTTGATTTTTGGAACTGTAGCCTCCAGAACCATGAGACAGTAAGCTATTGTTGTTTTAAGTCACTTAATTTATGGTACTTATCATGGCAGATCCAGGAAATTAATGGCATTCATCATCTTGAGGAAGTTCTTTTGTATCCTCAATTTGCTGAGAGAGTCATTAAGCATAGATGTTGAAATATGTTGGCGAGGTTGTGGAGAAAAGGGAAAATATCCAAAGGAAAATAAACCATTCTACCAAAAACACTTGTGCACTCATGTTTATCACAGCACTGTTCACAATAGCAAAGACCTGGAATCAACCTAGATGCCCATCAGTAGTGGATTGGAAATATGATATGGGCTGGGTGCAATGGCTCACAACTGTAATCCCACCACTTTGGGAGGCTAAGGCAGGTGGATCTCTTGAGTCCAAGAGCTCAAGACGAGACTGGACAAAATGGTGAAGTCCTGTCCTTTCTAAAAATACACAAAATTAGCTTGGTAGTGGTGCCCACCTATAGTTCCAGCTAGCTGGGAGGCTAAGGTGGAAGAATCACCTGAAACTTGGAAATCAAGGCTGCAGTGAGCCTAGCTTGCACCATGCCCTGCAGCCTAGGCAACAGGAGTGAAACCCTGTCAAATAAGAAGAAAGAAGAAGAAAGAAGAAGAAGAAGAGGAAGAGGAAGGAGAAGGAGAAGGAGAGGAAGAAGAAGTGGAGGAAGAAGAAAAGAAGAAGAAGAAGAAGAAGAAGAAGAAGAAGAAGAAGAAGAAGAAGAAGAAGAAGAAGAAGAAGAAGAAGAGGAGGAAGAGGAAGAGGAAGAGGAGGGAGGAGGAGGAGGAGAAGGAGAAGGAGGAAGAAAGACAAGAAGAAGAAGAAGGAGGAGGAGGAGGAGAAGAAGGAGAAGGAGGAGAAGGAGAAGAAGAAGTAGTGGAGGAGGAGGAGGAAGAGGAGGAGGAGAAGGGATCCCTATACACTATGGAACACTACTCAGCCATAAAAAAGGAAAGAAATCTGGCCTTTGCTGCAACATGAATGCAGCTGGAGGCCATTATTCTAAATGAACAAATACAGGAGTGGAAACCTAAATACTGCGTGTTATCATACACATGTAACAAACCTGCACAGGTACCCCCAAACTTAAATGAAAATAAAACAAAAGTTAAAAGAAAAAAACAATAGGTTTTGGATTTTGGCAAATACCTATTCTCCATCTATTGTATCGAGAATATGGTTTTCTTGATATTTTGTAAATCTGTTTAATTGCACTGACTGATTTTTAAATGTTAACACAACATTGCGATCCTGAGATAAATGCTACTTGGTCGCGATGTATTTTCCTTTTTATATGTTAAATTAAGTTTTCAAAAATTGTGTTATTAGGTATTTGGCATGTTCTATATTTCTTAATTAGCTCAACAGTGTTGTCAGAACTGCCTTGGAAAATTTGTTCTATCAGATATACTTGTTTTTTTTTTTTTTTTTTTAAATATTTGAACTTTTATTTTGGATATGGGGATACATGTGCAGATTTTTTATATGAGAATATTGCTTGATGCTGAGGTTTGGAGTATGAATCCCATCACACTGGTAATGAGCATAGTACTTCATAGGTAGTTTTTTTAATCCACCCCTCCAACCTTTTAGTAGTCTAAATGTTTATTGTTCCCATATTTATGTCCATGTGTGTACAATGCTTAGCTCCCACTAATAAGTGAGAATATCTGGTATTTGGTTTTCTGTTTCTGCATTAATTTGCTTAATATTAAGGCCTCCAGCTCCATTCATGTTGCTGAAAAAGACACGATTTCATTGTTTTCTATGGCTGCATAGTGTTCTGTACTGAATATGTACCACATTTTCTTTATTCAATCTACCACTGATGGGCACCTGTATTGATTCCATGTCTTTGTTATTGCAAACAGTGCAGTATTGAACACACAAATAAAGATATGTGTCTTTTCAGTAGAATGATTTATTTTGGGGGTTGGTATATACCCAGTAATGGGATTTCCCGGACAAATGGTAACTCTGTTTTAAGTTTTTTGAGAAATCTCCAAACTGCTTTCTACAGTAGCTAAACTAATCCCATTCTCATAAACAATGCATAAGCATTCCCTTTTCTCCCCAGTCTTGCCCAGCATCTGTTGTTCTTCGACTTTTTAATAATAGCCATTGTGATTGGTGTGAGATGGTATCTCATGGTTGTTTTGATTTGCATATCTCCGATGATTAGAGATGCAGAGCATTTTTTTTTTCATGTTTATTGGCCAATTGCATGTCTTCTTTTGAGAAGTGTCTTTTCCTGTCCTTTGTCCATTTTATAATTTTTTTTTTTTTTTTTTGCTTGTTGATTTGCTTAAGTTCCCTGTAGATTCTGGATATTAGTCCTTTGCCAGATGCGTAGTTTGTGAATATTCTCACATTCTGTAGATTGTCCGTTTGCTGTGTTGATAGTTTACTTTGCTGTGCAGAAGTTCTTTTTGTTGTTGTTGTTTAATTAGATCTCACTTGTCTATTTCTGTTTTTGTTGCAATTACTCTTGGAGACCTAGTTAAATATCCTTGCCAAGGCCAATGTTGAGAAGAGTGCTTCCTAGGTTGTCTTCCAGGATTTTTATAGTTTGAGATCTCACATTGAAATGTTTAATAGATTTTGAATTGTTTCTATAGTGAAAGGTAGGGGTTCATTTTCAACTTTCTGCCTATGGCTAGTTAGTTATCCCAGCAGTATTTATTGACTAGGGAGTTATTTCCTTATTGTTCGTTTTTGTCAGCCTTGTCAAAAATCAGATGGTTGTAGATGTGTGGCTTCATTTCTGATTTTTCTATTCCATTCTATTGGTCTATGCATGGGTTTTTGTATCAGTACCAAGCTGTTTTGGTTACTGTGTTTTTATAGTATAGTTTGAAGTAGTGGGATGCCTCTAGGTTTGTTCTTTTTGCTTAGTATTGTTTTGTCTATTTGGTGGCTCTTTTTTGCTTACATATGAATTTTGGAATAGCTTTTTATTTCTAATTCTGTGAAGAATGACATTGGTAGTTTGATAGGAATAGCATTGAATCTGTAATGCTTTGGGAAGTATGACCATTTTTATTATATTAATTATTCTAATCATGAGCCTGGAATGATTTTCCATTAATTTGCATCATCTATGATTTCTTTCATTAGTGTTTTGTAGTTCTCCTTATAGAGATGTTTAACCTCATTGGTTAGCTGTATTCATAGGTATTTCATTTTACTTGTGGTTATTTTAAGTGGACTTGTGTTTCAATTTCACTCAGCCCTGATATTGTTGGTGTGAAGAAATGCTACCGATTTTTATATAGTTGAAATGTTATTAATGGCTATATACAAGTTAGATGTTGCACACTTACAGAATGGATTGGAAGCTTTGTAGATCTGACAGTGTCATCATGGTCCATTCATATGCTCTGACCCTGTATAGAATCATTTAACAAATCTGATGAAATAATTACGTATTTTCCTCTAGCAAAGAATTTTAGTCTTCTTCTGTTTTAAAATGTGTTACTATAATAAATTAACTACATCTATACAGTCTCATCTACAGATTATTTGAGCTTCTCTGAAGGCTCACAGGCTAGATCTAATGTCTCTAACTAAGAAAGGCAACCTCAAAATACTGTAGAAAAAGATAACCAGGTACTATTAATGGTTGATATTTCAATTAATAGTCCAAGCTTGAAAACTGAGAGCTGACATAACTTAGTCATTTGTCAGACTCTGTCATGGTCTGTTGAGGTTGCCAGGACTCTTTTTAATACAAAGCATGACTTTATGAAAAGAGAGGTATATCCAAAACTTGCCCTTAAAAGAATTAACTACATAGGACTGAATGGACTAGTGAGTAAAAAGTGGTTGTGGTTATTTGTTTTAGTATATTGTTATTACTTTTTAATAGTCTGTTTCTTAATAGGCATAAGAAAAAGCTCCCTTTCTTACTTTAATCTATTTTCAGTCCTCAATTTAATAGATGATGCTTTTGCCAACTGAAATTAAATATGTTTAGAACCTGATTCTCATTGATCCATCTGAATTTAGAAACAAATAATTTGCTGAGTACCATTTATTAAGATTTTACCCCCATACTTTTCTGTGTAGACTTTTTTAAGTTAAGGTAAAATTCACATAACATAAAATTAACCACTTTAAATATACAATTTAATAGAATTAAGCATTCACATTATTTCTGCAACCACTACTTCTATTCAGTTCCAAAATATTTTTATCATCCCCAAAGAAAACTTGTTTTAAGTAGTCATTCACTCTTTTGTCTCCCCCTCAGCTTCTGGCAGCCACAAATCTGCTTTCTGTCTCTATGCATTTAGCCATTCTAGAGAGTTCAAATAAATGGAATAATGCAATACATGACTTCTTGTGTGTAGCTTCTTTCACTTAGCATAATAATTTTGAGATTAGTCTATGTTCTAGCATGTATCAGTACTTCATTTTAATTACCGAAAATATTCAGTTGTATGGCTATACAACATTTTGTTTATTCATCTATCCGTTGATGGAAATTTGAGGTCTTTCCATCTTTTGGTTATTGTGAATAGTGCTGCTACAAGACATTTAATTTTGTATAGACATTACTATTGTCCGCATGACAAAATTTGATATTAAGTAAAAAAGAAGGACAATATGCATATAAGCCTTTTAATAGAAATTAATAACATTATTTTTCCCTTACAGAAGGTTGTAAATAATCTATCAGAAACTGTAAGATTCAGGAAGAAAATAAAATTATATTGCTAAATAATTGCATTAAAAAGGCCATGAGAGACTATTATCTGAAAGTGTGCTAAAAGGACTTTATCTGAACAGGTATTTAAGTCTATCCCAAGTGCTGGGACTGAATATAAAAATGTATGTTACATACAGGATTTATAGGAGAGAGAAAAAGAGTATAGTTTGTGAATGCAATTGTGAACTTGATTGAGTGGATGATTGAATAAAGAAATGAATGACGAAGATTTAGTTAGTCTTGACTAGGTGACTTTTAGCTTTACATGCATGAAGTATATCTGCTACATTGTATCTGGTAACAGAATATAAAACTTCAAAATAAAAAATAAAAATAAAAACACTTCAACAAAATTTGTATCAAATAAAAAAGGATATCCTCACTTCTACTATCTAGCATTTCATTTAGATTAATGAATCTTTCAAAATAGCTTCATTTCTGATGCCATTTTATTTTTTTATGGTGCTTATTAAAACATAATAGGTGCTAAAGTATTTTTTGCATGACTAATTCATTAAGATTTAGGTTTACATCATTGTTGTATTTAGTGTCTTGTAGTATATTTTAAATGTTAAAATATATGTTTATGTTTATGAAGACAGTTTAAAAGTTAGCCATAACACTTTCATTTGTGACTGTTCATTTAATCATAACCTGAATGTTGAATGAGAGCATGTCAATTACTAAGATACACAGTGCGAAGACATTATATTTACTCATAAGAGTCATATGATGGAATATTTGTTGCTGTGTACTCTGCAAATCTAAGTTAAAGCAGAAGTTTAAAATGATAAACACGGCTAAAATATAGCACAATTTTATTATGTTCTTATTATGTCTGGGTGTATAACGTATGCAAACTAAAATGTGTAGGATATATATGAAGACATTAGTTGCCATCTCGGGGAACTGAACTTGGAGTATTTTTCATTTTTGTTTGCTTATATGATTATATTCTTCTCTAAAAATTCACAAGTGTCATCTGCACTTTGTTTAAATAAAATATATTTTTATCCTGAGTTTTTTTTCCAGACTGCTTTACTGAAAGACAGACTGGGTTGATCATGTATGTAGATAATCGGAGACAATATTCATTGAATTTGCTTTTTACAGACTGTACACAGTGCAGGAAGTTTCCAATTACTTTTAGTATATATTGCTCAATCTGTCTTCCAACAATACCCATGAAAGAGGCTTCCACTTTAAATGAAAAGTACATGATTTATTTTGGAAAAAATTCAAATAGCTATTACTTTTTATTAGGTTTATTTTCCCTCTTCACCAAATATTCATTTGAGGGGTTTCATTGTACCATATTTCTATATTTTGTCAGACAGGGAACAAAAGGATTTATCCTTTTAAAAGTTTTTGCCCTTTCTAGGTGTTCTTTTGAGAGCAGACTAACAAAGTGAGATTTTTTCTCCAATGAAGTTCTACAGTAGGAAAAAAAAAAAAAGTAAAAAAAAAGGCTAGAGGAAAAAACAGAAAGCCTATTATCTTGAAAAACATATTTCTGGTTGAAATATTATCGTTTTAATGTCCTTCACATATAAAGAAGTTAGTTGAAACTCAAAGTCAACTTTTTCTTTAGTTTTAGAAATTCTCATAAATTCTTCAGTGAAAGAAAATGACAAAGTCTCAATGTGCAGATATTTAGTCATTAACGTACTCTCCCCGTTCTAACAAAAATCATTCAGGTCCAAATTTCAATCACGTCACTAGTAGGCTGTGCTACTCGGGAAAGTTTAAAAATCCCTCTGTACTTCACACTCCTCATTTATAAAATATAGAGATGATAATATTATCAAGTTAGAGGATCACTGTGGGAATTAAGTCAGATAATATTGACCCATTATTAATACTCAATACATATTAGCTATCAACACATTATCAATATTATGTAACAAAGAATATTACTCTCAATGTTATCACTGTTATTATAGGTAGATTAAGGGTTTTTAATTCACTATAAATTATTTGATGTAAAACCGAGATGGCCTAGATGGTTCTATTATAAAAAGACAGTATCTGTATCAAATTACTTATTGACATGGGTTAGGTTTTCTTTTCTTCCATGACCCCAGACTGCACACCTTTTATCTACAATCATAGTTAGCAGAGTGATAAAAAAAAAGTTTACTAGGAGAGATTCACTAGAAATAGGAACAAATAAATCTTCAGTATTGGAAATGAGACTTCAAATATTATTCAGCATTTACGTAAAGAATGTACACTTAGCAACAGGCATTAAAAGATATTTGACACCTTGTTTGACCATTAGTAGTTTATAAGTAACAATTCAAATCTTTATAGATACTGCTTCAGGAGACAAGCTCAGTTCAAAAATATTCACTCATTACTATTAAATGTTGTTTTGTAGAGAGACAAGGTCTTGCTCTGCCACCAGGCTGGAGTGCATGTGTCATGATCACAGTCCACTGTAACCTTTAACTCCTGGATTCAAGTGATCCTCCCATCATAGTCTTCCAAGCAACTGGGAATAGAGGCACACACCACCACGTCAAACTATTTTTAATTTTTACTTTTTGTAGAGACAATGTCTAGACTATTAGATATTTTTATGCATCTTACTGACAGCCACAAAATTCAGTGCATCCTCTCACTCCTTTGAGACATATAGACATCTGTCAAATTTTTACACATGCACACACACGCACACACACACACGAAGGTTTTACATTTTATGTAGGTTGTTCGTTTAGGATAAAAAAGAAAAGAAATCCTTGAATGGAAGCAGATCTTAAAAATTCCTGGCTTTACATATATTTCTAAATTTATAATCTACTTTTCAAAGGGTTATGTTAACTTACTGTCCTAACAACAACTTCAGAGTATAAAATCTTTGTGAAAACTTACACATTCTAATTTGGGAGAAATTTTTCATTTAAAAATTTAAATAGGGCCTGTTGTGGTGGCTCATGCCTGTAATTCCAGCACTTTGGGAGGCCAAGACAGGCAGATCACCTGAGGTTAGGAGTTTGAGACCAGCCTGGCCAACATGGTGAAACCTCATCTCTACTAAAAAATACAAAAATTAGCCAGGCATGGTGGCAGGCACTTGTAGTCCCATCTACTCAGAAGGTTGAGGCAGGGAGGACTGCTGGAACCCAGGAGGTGGAGGTTGCAGTGAGCCAAGATTGCACCACTGCACTCCAGCCTTGGCAACAGAATGAGACTCCGTCTCAATAAATAAATAAATAAAATGACATTGCAGTCAACACATAATTGTAATTTTACGTAATACTGATTATTTTTCTATGGGCATTCAAGTGCCTTTTCTTCTGTTCTTTATCTTGTTTTTGTGTCCTGGAGTCAGGAATTTTCCTAGGGATGGTTCTATTCAGCGTAAACTGGAATTCTTTGATGCCTTCCTTCTTGAATCTTTTCATGAAAGGTAGACAAAGGATACATGTCTCATCATTTCCTGTTAGAGAATAGACTTTGATACTCTAAGCTGTTTTTTTTCTTTATTTAAAGTGAAAATTTATGTCAAATATGCATAAACTCTAATTCAAGTTAAATGAGATTTCAATAATCTTATGACTTAACTTATAAATGATTGATATTTTGGTAATTAGGCACTAATATTTGAAGCTCCCTGCACACAACTAAAATAATTTCTTTCTCTCCTTCTGTAGGGGCACATTATACTCTGATTTTAGTGTTTATCATTTATATGCATTCTTTTAGATGTTTCTGTAAACAATTTACAATTCATTTTTCATTTGTAACATTTATGCTTTTATATAAACTATCATCCTGTATATATTTTTCTGAAATTTACCTTTTTCACTTAATGTATGGGAGATGTAGCCATATTGATGCAGTTCTCAGAGTTCTATCATTTTTATTAATGTTTAGATTTTCCTTGATTGTATACAACATTATCCTTTCTCACCTTAATATTTAAGCTGTATTGGCCAGGTGTGGTGGCTCACACCTGTAATCTCAGCACTTTGGGAGGACAAGGCGGGTGGATCACTTGAGGTTAGGAGTTCGAGACCAGGGTGGCCAACATGGTGAAACCCCGTCTCTACTAAAAATACAAAAATTATCTGTGCATGGTGGTGCGCACTTGTAATCCAAGTTACTCAGGAGGCTGAGGCAGGAGAATTGGTTGAACCTGGGAGGCGAAGGCTGTAGTGAGGCGAAATCATGACAATGCATTCCAGCATGGGCAACCGAGGGAGACACCATCTCAAAAATAAATAAATAATAAAAATAAGCTGTGCAGTTGTCTTCCTTTTTTCCTACTATTGCAGATAATGTTTCTGTGGATATTGCTATATGCAGTCTCTGAAACGTGAGTGAACCTTTCTTTAAATATATATATAGATATATATAGATAAATATATATAGAATATATAGATATAAATATATTTATATATGTAAAGAGAGAGAGATAGAATGAGTGCTTCATTGGGCATGCTTTCTGTAACTTCAAAATACTCTCGAAACATCTTTTTGCAAGTTTTATTCACACAGCTGTATATGATAGTTTTATTATTCTGCATTTTCTTCAACATGTAGTATTTTCAGACATTTGAAAGATTGTTTCTACTATCATATATGAAATGGTATGTTCAACAGAGTTTATTTGTCAATTCTTTGATTATTCATAAAGTTGAGTGTCTTTTCTTAGGCATATTAGCTATTTAGGTTTCCACTTTATTATTTATTCAGAGTGTATTTAACATCTTTTAAAATTTTCACCAAAGCACTAAGTTACAGAGAAATGAAACATCAACAGGAGATGCCAGTGACCAGGATGACCTTAAACATTTCCATCAACTTGGCTAAATTTTAGAGATGTTTCTTCCTGACAGCCCTTTTCATAGAGCATTGACAACTTCTTGTTGTAAATTCTTTCTCTACCTCTTTGAAATATTATATAAGTCTTTCTCCCAGCCTGTTGCTAGTTTTACAACCCAGGAATGTCTTTCTCAAGGACATGGAAGCCATCGCTTTGAAATGTAATCATCAAGAATATTAGTGTCCAGGCCTATGTCATGAAGCTTTTCCTCTATGTTTTCTTCTAGCAGTTTTATAGTTTTAAGTCTTAAATTTAATCAATTTGAGTTGATTTTTGTATATGGTATGAGATAAAGGTCTAATTTCATTCTTCTGCATGTGGATATCCAGTTGTCCCAACAGCATTTATTGAGAGATTGTCCTTTCTCCATTAGGTGCTCTTGGCAGTTTTGTGGAAAATCAATGAACTATAAATCTATGGATTTATTTCTGGGCTCTCATATGTGTCCCACTGGCCTAGGTTTCTGTATTTATGCCAGTGCCATGGTGTTTTGATTACTATAGTTATGTAACATAATTTGGAATCAGGAAGTGTGATGCCTCCAGCTTTGTTCTTTCTCAAGATTGTTTTAGTTTTTTTGGTATTTTGCAGTTCCATAACAATTTTAGGACTTTTTTTTTCTATTTTTGTGAAAAATATCATTGGAATTTTCACAAGAATTAAATTGAATCTTTAGATCGCTCTGAGTAGTATATACATTTTGACAACATTAATTACTCTGATCCATGAACATGGGACAGCTTTCTATGTATTTGTGTCTTTAGTTTATTTTATCAACGTTTTATAGTTCCAGTGTGCAGAGCTTTCACTTCCTTGGTTAAATTTATTCTCAAGTATTTTTCCAAGCTAATGTAAACAGTTTAGTTTTATTTATTATTCAGATCATTTATTGGTGACTATTGTTAATAATAATGAATTTTATAATCACAAATTACTAAGAGAGTAGACTTTTAAATATTCTAAACACAAATTAATGATAAGTATGTAAGGTAATCCACAAATTAATTACCTTGTTTAGCCATCCCACAATGTATGCATATTTCAAAACATGATATCGTACACCATAAACATATACACATTTTATTTGTCAAGTAATATAGTTTGGCTGTGTCCCCACCCAAATCTCACCTTGAATTGTAATAATTTTTATGTGTCAAGAATGGGGCCAAGCAGAGGAAATTAAATCATGGGGGTGGTTTCCCCAATACTGTTCTCATGGTGGTGAATAAGTCTCATGTGATCTGATGATTTGATAAATGGGAGATCTCCTGCACAGGCTATCTTGCCTGCTGCCATGTAAGACCTGACTTTGCTCCTCATTTGCCTTCTGCCATGATTGTGATGTCTCCTCAGCCATGTGGAACTGTGAGTCAATTAAACCTTTTTCCTTTATAAAATACCCAGTCTCAGATATGTCTTTATTAGCAGTGTGAGAACAGACTAATACAGTACATTGATACCAGGTAGTGGGGTGCTGCTCTAAAGATACCTGAAAATGTGGCAGCAACTTTTGAACTGGGTAACAGAGATTAGAACAGTTTGGAGGGCTCAGAAGAAGATAACACACGTGGGAAAGTTTGAAATTTCCTAGAGACTTGGAAGGCTCAGAAGAAAGGAAGATGTGGGAAAGTTTGGAACTTCCTAAAGACTAGCTGAATGGCTTTGACCAAAATGCTGCTAGTGATATGGACAGTAAATTTCAGGCTGTGGTGGTCTCAGATGGAGATGAGGAACTTGCTGGGAAGGAGTAAAGGTCACTCTTGCTATGCAAAGAGCCTAGTGGCATTTTGCTTCTGCTGTAGAGATCTGTGGAACTTTGAACTTGAGAGAAATGATTTAGGGTGTCTGGCAGAAGAAATTTCTAAGCAGCAAAGCATTCAAGAAGTGACAGAGTACAAAAGTTTGAAAAATTAGCAGCTTGATGATGTGGCTGAAAAGAAAAACCCATATTCTGGGGAGAAATTCAAGCCCAAGCTGGCTGTAGAAATTTGCATACATAACAAGGAGCCAAATGTTAATCACCAAGACAATGGGGAAAATGTCACCAGGCCATGTCAGAGACCTTTATTACAGTCCCTCCCATCACAGGCCCAGAGAACTAAGAGAGAAAAACGGTTTCATGGGCCAGGTCCAGGGCGTTGCTATTGTGTGCAGCCTAGAGACTTGGTGCCCTGTGGCCCAGCTACTCCAGCCATGGCTAAAATGGGCCAAGGTACAACTTGGGCCATGGCTTCAGAGGGTGCAAGCCCCACGTCTTGTCAACTTGCACATGGTGTTGAGCCTGTGGATGCACAGAAGTCAAGAAGTGAGGTTTAGCAATCTCTGCCTAGATTTCAGAGGACGTATGGAAATTCCTGGATGTCCAGGCAGAAGTCTGCTAGAGGGGCAAGTTCCTCATGGAGAACCTCTGCTAGGGCAGTGCAGAAGAGAAAAGTGGGGTTGGTGCCCTCATACAGAGTTCCCACTGGGGAACTGCCTAGTGGAGCTGTGAGAGGAGGACCACCATCCTCCAGAATCCAGAATGGTAGATCCACTCACAGCTTGCACCATGTGCCTGGAAAAGTCACAGACACTCAATGCCAGCCCATGAAAACAGCTGGGAAAGAGGCTATCCCCTGCAAAGCCACAGGGGTGGAGGTGTTCAAGGCCATGGGAACACACCTCTTGCATTAGTGTGACCTAGATGTGAGGCACAGAATCAAAGGAGATCATTTCATATCTTTAAGGTTTAACTAACCCATTGGATTTTTGTCTTGCCTGAAGCCTGCAGTCCCTTTGTTTTGTTCGTTTTCTCCCATTTTTAATGAGTGTCTTTACCCAATGCCTGTACCCCTATTGTATCTAGGAAGTAACCAACTTGCTTACAGGCTTGTAAGTGGAAGGCCTTGCTGTTCTCTGATAAGGCTTTGGACTGTAAACTTTTGAGTTAATGCTGAAATGAAGACTTTGGGGGATTGTTGAGAAGGAATGATTGGTTTTGAAATGTGAGGACATGAGATTTGGGAGGGGCCAGGGTGAAATTGCATAGTTTGGCTCTATCCCTGCCCAAATATCATCTTCAATTACAGGAATTCCCATATGTCAAAGGTAGGCCCAGGTGGTAATAATTGAATCATGGGGACAGTTTCCTTCCTACTGGTCTTGTGGTAGTAAAGAAGTCTCACAAGATCTGATGGTTTGATAAATGGGAGTTCCCTGCACAAGCTCTCTTGCCTGCCACCATGTAAGACATGGCTTTGCTTCTCATTCACCTTCTGCCATGATTGTGAGGCCTCCCCAGCCATATGGAAATGTGAGTCAATTAAATCTCTTTGCTTTATAAATTACCTAATCTTGGGTATGTGTTTATTAGCAGCATAAGAACAGACAAATACATCAAGTAAAGAGATTAATAAAAAGAAAGAGAAAGAAGGAGAGAGAGAAGAGGAAGGAAGGAAGGAAGGAAGGAAGGAAGGAAGGAAGGAAAGAAAGAAGGGGAAAGAAAAGAAAGAGAAAAAGAAAGAAAGAAAGAAGAAAAAGGAAAGAAAGAGGAGAAAGAGAAATAAGAAAGAAAGAAAGAAAGAGAGAAAGAAGAAAAAGAAAGAAGAAAAGAGAGAAAGAAGAAAGAAAGAAAAGACAGAAAGAAGGAAAGAAAGAAGAAGAAAGAAAGAAAAGAAAAGAAAAGAAAAGAAAAAAGGAAGAGAGAGAGAAGGAAGGGAAGGAAGGGAAGTTGAAGGAGGAAAGAAGGAAGGAAGGAGGGAGGGAGGAAGGAAGGAAGGAAGGAAGGAAGGGGCAAGCTCCTGTTTCCCAGTCTCTGTGGGAAGGTGGGAGGCTAACTTTCATAAGCACAATAAGCAAACGCAGATAACCTAATCACATTGAACAACCTCTTGTCTCCCCATATTCTTTAGTATTTTCCCAGTAGTTCACTCTAGCACTTAGAAACTCTCCTGCCTTTTGTTTCAGCAGAGTTTATTTCAATCTCTCCACTCTTTTCTAATAGTCTTGATCTATATTGCAGTAGTCTTGCCTATTTAACTCCATTTAGTGTAGTTTTTCTTTGACACAGATTAAGATACACATTTTCCAAAAGAAATCTGAGAAAGCATATTATAGTTGAAAAATCCCTCATCTACCAGAATATAGGGATGCTATGTGTTGTATAAAGTTAATTTAAAAATTATTTGAAGATAGCTGCACCATGACTCTTGTTAAGGCTCACTTATAATGTCTGAAACTAGACCAGACCAGAGAGAGTGGCAATGGGCATTGCGGAGAGAGAGGCATTGGGCATTGCGGAGAGAGAGGAGGGCTGAAATACAAAGGTGCTTGTGCAAACTTTAGAGGGTGATACTCGCTATCTTGACCATGGTTATGATTTCACAATTGTAGACATATGTCACACTTCATCAAATTGTACACATTAAACAAGAATAATTTACTATACATTGAGAACATAAAAGAAAAGGAATGAAAAGAAAGAAAATAAAGTGCATAGCTTCAAAGAGACAGAATCGCCATGTCAGCCAATCTGGCACTAAGATAAGCAGGAAAATAACTAATTAGTTTATGTGTTTGTTTACTTTTGTTTTCTTCATTGTTGCTTTTAGAACCACATGCCTGAAGAAAGTAGAAAGAATAATTTAGAGAGTGAGGAAAATAGGGTTGCATTGGGTCAAACAAGATGATGACATTACAGAACTAAGGGAGAGAAGAGAGAAGTGTGAAAAGGAATTTTGATGAACGCTTACTAAATTTGGAAACTACAGAATTAATGCAAATGGAGAAAGAGAAATCTGAGCTCTAAGTGTTAGGAAAGCCAATCTTGAACTCAGAAAACCTTGAACGTGCATTCTTATTGATTTAATAGCCACGTAATCTTCAGTTAACTTTTCCTTCTAATCTTCAGTTTCCTACATTATAAAATGAGAACTAGTTTTCCAACTTCATAAGGCATGTAGAAAAAAAATTTGTTTGTATATATATATACACTGCTATTTTATACAAGACAGTTATAGGTAGTTTACACATACAGAGTTTATATAGTTTATATATATATATAACCCTTCAACTGTTATATTAAAAGTTTATATATATATAACAGTATAAACAAGAGTTTATCTATATAAACTCTATAACATTGTCTTATACAAAAAAAGTGCACAAAAGTGGATTAGTTTTATTATAATCCTCTATTTTCCCCCACTTCTTAAAATCAATCAAAATATTTTCACCATTGTTTTTATTTATGACTTTGTAACTGGTTGTTTATGTTCATAAACTGATTTTAATATGATATGAATAAAAATCAAAATGTGACTATGAATACATAAAAAGAATGACTTTAAATTATGGAAAACAACTGACATTTAAAGCTTATAAAAGTCCTTTTTTATATTTTAGGAGAAAATATTTTGGATTAAAATACGCTTTAATCTCTCTTTTTTCATAACTACACAGTAAAAGCATATTTTCAGGCAGTAGCATCTTGTAATTTCATTTTTCTCAGAGATATTCAATGTTTTCATTAATGTCTTCTGAACAAAAATAAGTTCTGAAGTGGTAAAATTATAAATGTATCTTTTTGCACATATTTGGCACCTCAGACAATTGTTTCAGTGCTGCCAACAAAGTCCCCTAGTATTTTGAAAGGAAGGTGACTTCTTTGTATGGCATTTTTTCTTTTCAATCATTGTACCACAGTTTTGCCATTACATAAGTCACTGTCGTCTTGACTCCTATGAAGATCCTAACTGTGCACAAGTTTCATATTCATCAGTATTATTTCCTTACTATTTCATCTTTTAAAGAATAAAAATTCAGAATCACAATAAGTAACTTAAAGGTAAAGTTATATTTATTAATTCAGGAATAAATATTTTTATTTGTATCAATTTATATGTTCAACAGAAGAGCCTCACATCTCAGGAACCACCTATCATATGAAGGAAAATAGTCCTTTTTTGCATATGAAAGGAGTAAATATTCAGTTGAGATGTAATTACACACAGATCTATAAGGATAAATAATTGCTGTTATAAGCGACTACATTTTGGGGTTTTAAAAATATTCTTGTGGCAATGGCTAACTGATACATACTCCAGAATGTAAACTTCCTTGAGTCTCCAAAGCTAAGCATACTTCTTTTCAATGTCAGTATTCATGTTTATAGTCACAAGGAGGAACTTAGGAGTTGGCTTGCCTGAGACCAGATTCTAGATCTACTCTTTACTGTGTGGGCTTTGAATAAGTTAAATAAAATATATGTTTCAATTGTTTCATCTATAAAATTGTACTAATAGAATGGTATTCATAGAACTTCTGTGATTATTAAATTTTAAAAATAGACAAAATATTTGTTTATCTGGCACCTATGTTACCTGTCTTTATTGTTTATTCAATCTTTATTACACATCACTATAATTTTGTCCATTTATGTAACATTATTAAACACTATTTAAAATATACTTATGTAACATGACAAAAGTCAGTGAGAAAAACAAAGTAAGAGGCAATATAGGAAAGCAAGATGACAACAAAAATGAGTTTAGTAAATTCATATCATAAAGTCATATCATAAAGTCCTATTTATGTACTAGAGATTGATCACAAATTTAATTTTAAGCTGTCAAGAAACATTGTGAATAGGGAAAATATCATTTATAAGATCACATATCAATCAAGTAAAAGAAATGTATTACATAGAATGACAATTACCTTAATCATAAAACTAGAAACATTTCTCTCAAAGATTTTCATAGGAAATGTGGTTTCTGAATCCTGGCATATGCTCCTTGACTTCAAAGATACCACAGAACAAAATTTAAAATACCGTGAATCCAAAATAATTGTATTTATTAAGTGTTATGCTTGAACACAGATCAAACAAATTCATCATGACAAACAGATACACCGTCTCAATACTATTTGCAATATATTTTGAAATTATACTCTTATTAAAAGCAACATCTTTACATAATAAATTTTATTCACCATATTAAGTATCTTTTTCATGAATTGTTTATAAATACTGTTGAAGACTAGCCTTTAATCATATGGAACCACATGAAAATAATTTAACTTGTATAAACTCTTACCAAATAATTCTGTAACAGCAAGAGATTTCAGAACCCATAATTTTGTTAGGGTTTCAAATCAACTCTAAACACACATAGAAAAAAGTCTCTACTTTGAGGACTTTTAAAAAAGTAATAAACTTTACATAATATGAAGCATTCTTCATTTTAAGAACAAATTTTATAGCTATCTGTGATTGACGTAAACATGTGCTAGTGGATTTATCAAAGGGAAGTTGTATATGTTTTGTATGTTTTTAATGAACACAATTTACTCAAATAAATATCACTGACAATTTTTTAAAATTTTCCAATTTTCTTATATCTATTTAATCTGGAAGTAAGGGATTGGCTATAAAACTGTCAAAAATTATTTTCATTAAGAACTTTCTGAAATAAGAAAAATAAAACATTTAAAGCTCTTATTAGAATAAATAAAATTATGGTTTCTCCACATGGTTAAAAAAAGAAAAGAATTTGTCTTGTTGCTGTGTAAAATTCTGATTTTATTCTGCCTCTTCATGAAGCTATTAGATAGCATGAAAAAAAGGGTAATTTATTAGCAGTGTTTGAGGGGGATAGTATTGTGGCCAGAAAGTGACCACTTGGGTAATTTAAATGGATTCTATAGCTTCCATATATTTTAATTCATTATGATTAAACATACCACAAAATGTCTCAATTTGATAAATTATACAGAAATAATATTAATATATATCATTACAGTTAATCTTGGGTTTTACCTCTCACAGTATTCATTTTTTGATTCTTAAATGAATAGCTTATTTACTGGTAAGCCTACAAAATAAGGTTTTTGTAATTAATCATTTTATTTCAATATTGTATATGTGCTATAAAATGCAATCAAGTATTTTTTATACAAGTAAATGAGTAATATCCTGAAAATTAGGATTTGTTCTATTGAGTAATTCTTAGTAATAACCTAGTTATAAAGTTGCTTCAAAAGATACAAACCACTATACAAATAAAAAGTATTATAATGGAAATTTTTGCAGGGTAATTAATAATAAACTATTATACAACTCATATGCAAATAATTAAAAGTATCTTCATTATACCGGTAATAAATATTCATTTTAATGAAGTGAACTATATAATACATGATTTAAATATAAAATAGTGTTTATTGGGTTAGTTAAATTTCTTCACTGTTTTATTTACTTTATAGAAACTTTGCTTTTCTTAAATAATTTGAGCTTATTTGTAAGTTAAACATAATTAATTATAGTATATTATGTATAATTAATTATAGTGTAATTAATAATGCAAATAATAGAGCTTCTGCTGGATATTTTCCATTTTCCATAGTGCCTTTATACCTACAATCTGTTCTCCATTCTGCTCTCTGGAGGCAGACTTGTATAGGCTTTTTCAAAGCATTCACTCCTCCTTGTGTTTGGATTGGGTGTGGGGAACAAAGGATTGGAGTATCAGATATGGAAGGAGAATCTGGTTAGGTAGTGAACCTAGAAAAAGTACATGCTTCCCACTTATTGGTTTCCCTAAATTCTGCTCACACCTTGGAAAGCAACTTTTAACATGATCTTCAGTTAAGCAGTTTGAGAGTGCTTCGTTCTCCTGCTGGGACCCCAATGGCTACAGAGATCATCAACATTATCAAAGGAAATAGATACTAGTAAGTCTCAGTGAGTTAATTACTGTACTTTACAAATATAAATGCCTGTAAATCAATTAACTGAACAGATAAAATGGGATATGTGATATAATTTGCTTTATTTCTTTTAATTATTATTATACTTTAAGTTCTGGGATACATGTGCAAAACTTGCAGGTTTGTTACATAGGTATACACGTGCCATAGTGGTTTGCTGCACTCATCAATCCGTCATCTACATTAGGTATTTCTCCTAATGCTATCCCTCTCCTTAACCCCCACCCGCTGACAGGCCCCGATGTGTGATGTGCCCCTTCCTGTGTCTATATGTTCTCATTGTTCAACTCCCACTTATGAGTGAGAATGTGCAGTGTTTTGTTTTTCTGTTCCTGCGTTAGTGTGCTGAGAATGATGGTTTGCAGCTTCATCAAAGTGCCTGCAAAGGACATGAATTCATCCTTTTTTTGGCTGCATAGTATTCCATGGTGTATATGTGCCACATTTTATTTATCCAGTCTATCATTGATGGGCGTTTGGGTTGGTTCCAAGACTTTGCTATTGTGAACAGTGCTGCCATAGACATACATTTGCATGTACCTTTATAGGAGAATGATTTATACTGCTTTGGTTATATACCCAGTAATGGGATTGCTGGTTCAAATACTATTTCTGGTTCTAGATCATTGAGAAATCACCACACTGTCTTCCACAATGGTTGAACTAACTTACACTCCCACCAACAGTGTAGCAGTGTTCCTATTTCCCCACATCCTCTCCACCATCTGTGGTTTCCTGACATTTTAATGATCAGCATTCTAACTGGCATGAGATGGTATCTCATTGTGGTTTTCATTTGCAGTTATCTAATGACCAGTGATGATGAGCCTTTCTTCATGTTTGTTAACTGCATAAATGTCTTATTTTGAGAAATGTCTGTTCATACCCTTCACCACTTTTGGATGGGGTTGTTTGATTTTTTCTTGTAAATTTGTTTAAGTTCCTTGTAGATTCTGGATATTAGCCATTTGTCAGATGGATAGATTGCAAAAATTTTCTCCCATTCTGTAGGTTACCTGTTCACTGTCATGTTGGTTTCTTTTGCTGTGCAGAAACTCTTTAGTTTAATTAGACCCCATTTGTCAATTTTGGCTTTTGTTGACATTGCTTTTGGTGTTTTAGTCTCAAGATCTTTGCCCATGCCTGTGTCCTGAATGGTATTGCCTAGGTTTTTTTCTAGGGTTTTTATAGTTTTAGGTCTTACATTTAAGTTTTTAATCCATCTTGAGTTAATTTTTGTATAAGGTGTAAGGAAGGGGTCCAGTTTCAGTTTTCTACATATGGCTAGCCAGTTTTTCCCAACGCCATTTATTAAATAGGGAATTCCTTCCTCATTTCTTGTTTTTGTCAGTCAACATTCAAATTCAGGAAATACAGAGAACACCACAAAGATACTCCTTGAAAGGAGCAACCCCAAGACACACAATTGTCAGATTCACCAAGGTTGAAATGAAGGGAAAAAATGTGAAGGGTAACCAGAGAGAAAGGTCGGGTTGCCCATGAAGGGAAGCCCATCAGACTAACAGCGGACCTCTTGGCAGAAACCCTACAAGCCAGAAGACAGTGGGGGCCAATATTCAAAATTTTTAAAGAAAAGAATTTTCAACCCAGAATTTCATATCCAGCTAAATTAAACTTCATAAGTGAAGGAGAAATAAAATCCTTTAGAGACAAGCAAATGCTCAGAGATTTTGTCACCATCAGGCCTGCCTTACAAGAGCTCCTGAAGTAAGCACTAAATATGAAAAGGAAAAACCAGTACCAGTCATTGCAAAAACATACCAAATTGCAAAGACAATCGACCCTATGAAGACACTGCATCCACTAACAGGCAAAATGGTTAACCAGCTAGCATCATAATGACAGGATCAAATTCACACATAACAATATTAACCTTAAATGTAAATGGGCTAAATGCCCCAGTTAAAAGACACAAACTGGCAAATTGGGTAAATCCATCAGTGTGCTGTATTCAGAAGACCCATCCAGTGTTCAAAGACACACATAAGCTCAAAATAAAGGGATGGAGGAATACGGAAAGAAAAAAAAAAAAAGCAGGTCTGAAAGACTTTAAACCAACAAATATCAAAAAAGACAAAGAAGGGCATTACATGATGGTAAAGGGATCAATGCAACAAGAAGAGCTAACTATCCTAAATACATATGCACCCAATACAGGAGCACCCAGATTCATAAAGCAAGCTCTTAGAGGCCTACAAGGAGACTTAGACTCCCACACAATAATAGTGGGAGACTTGAACACCCCACTGTTGTATGAGATCAACAAGACAGAAAATTAACACAGATATTCAGGACTTGAACTCAGCTCTGGACCATACAGTACTAACAGACATCTACAGAACTCTCCACCCCAAATCAACAGAATATACATTCTTCTCAGCATCACATCACACTTATTCTAAAAGTGTCCACATAATTGGAAGGAAAACACTCCTCAGCAAATGCAAGAGAATGGAAATCATAACAAACAGTCTCTCAGACCACAGTGCAATCAAATTAGAACTAAGGATTAAGAAACTCACTCAAAACCGCACAACTACATGGAAACTGAACAACCTGCTCCTGAATGACTACTGAGTAAATAACAAAATTAAGGCAGAAATAAATAAGTTCTTTGAAACCAATGAGAACAAAGAGACAATGTACCAGGATCTCTGGGACACAGCTAAAGCAGAGTTTAGAGGGAAATTTATAGCACTAAATGCCCACAAAAGAAATCAGGAAAGATCTGAAATTGACACCCTAACATCACAATTAAAAGAACTAGAGAAGCAATGGCAAAAATTCAAAAGCTAGCAGAAAACAAGAAATAACTAATATCAGAGCAAAAATTGCCTTATTTCTTAAAAAGGAAATAATAAATAATCTTTAGACTTTTCTTAAGATTAAATATATTTATTTTTGTAGAAATAAATAGATAGGACCTTGAGTATCATGGTGGCCCATATTTAAACTACATGTTTATAAAAACACAAGAAGTCTGTTTAAATAAATTATTTTTGTATATCCCTCTAGATGGCAAAATATTGTTATATTTTAGTGATTTTTAAAAAAAATGCTGGATAAGTATTGGATAGTCACATGGACCAGGTGACTGAGAAATTGCTCCTTGTTAACGTCAAAATTTGTTCATTGACTTACTTTATGGCTAATGCAACCACTGTCTCTTTCAGATATTTCCTAGCACCCTAGGGGAAATAAAGGAGAAATATATAGAGCATGGCTACCATATTACATGATGTCAGAGATACATCAAGAAGCCTTAAGAACTGATCTCTTGAAAATACAAGACAAATTACTTGAAGGGTATGTGGCAAGAATTCACAGAAGATTTTTTTTTTTTTTTTTGCTACACTCCAAGAGCATTATTAATTTTGTCCTCTTTCTCTGGTCATCTCATGACCTTTTATTCTGGCAGTTCTGCCTTTGTGACTTCACTCACTAAGAAATTCTCCAAGATTAAAAAAACAGATGATGACTTAATTATTATTAATGCAAGAATGCTTCTGTAGCATTCTCATTAATTTTTGTTAGTATTCAATTATGGGCAATTTACTAATGTATTATACAAAACAAATATAAAACAGTAAAAATAACTGTTTCAACGTAAAACCTATATAAGATATATAAGCCATTCTTTTTCTTTCACAAATTAAATTTTGTTAGACAATGTACATTTCTTTTTTTTATTTTTGTTTATTTTTGTCGTCTATTTTTTATTTTTTCCAACTTTTAAGTTCAGGTGTACATGTGCAGGATGTGCATGTTTGTTACATAGGTAAATATGTGCCATGGTGGTCTGCTGCACAGATCATCCTGTCACCCAGGTATTAAGCCCAGCATCTATTAGCTATTCTTCCTGATGCTCTCCTTCCTCTTCACCCTCCTACAGGCCCCAGTGTGTGTTGTTCCCCCCACCATGTGTCCATGTGTTCTCATTGTTCAGCTCCCACTTATAAGTGAGAACAAGCGGTATTTGTTTTTGTTCCTGTGTTAGTTCCCTAAGGATAATGACCTCCAGCTCCATCCATGTTCCTGCAAAGGACATGATTTCATTTCTCTGTATGGCTGTATAGTATTCTATGGTGTATATGTCCCACATTTTCTTTATCAAGTCTATTATTGATAGGCATTTAGGTGGAATTCATGTCTTTGCTATTACAAATAGTGTATAACGAACATCCATTTGCATGTATCTTTATAATAGAACAATTTATTTTCTTTTGGGTATATCTCCAGTAATGGGATTTCTGGGCCAAATGGTATTTCTGCCTCTGGATCTTAGAGGAATTATCACACTGTCTTCAACAATGGTTAGATAATTTACACTCCCATCAACATTGTAAAAGCATTCCTTTTTTTCCATGACTTTGCCAGCATCTGTCATTTTTTGACTTTTCAATAGGAGCCATTCTGATTGGTGTTAGATGGTATTACAATGTGGTTTTGAGTTGCATTTCTCTAGTGATCACCGATGTTTAGGTTTTTTTCATATTATTTTGCTGCATAAATGTCTTCTTTTGTAAAGTGTCTGTTCATGTCTTTTGCCCACTTTTAATGGAGTTGTTTTTTTCTTTTAAATTTGTTTAAGTTCCTTATAGATGCTGTATATTAGAATTTTTCTTTAACATAGTTTGCAAAAATTTCCCTCCATTCTGTAGGTTCTGTTTACTCTGTAGATAGTTTCTTTTGCTGTACAGAAGCTCTTTAGCTTAATTAGATCCCATTTGTCAATTTTTGTTTTTGTCATAATTGCTATTGGCATCTTCATCATGAAATCATTGCACATGTCTATTTCCTGAGTGATGTTGCCTAGGGTTTTCTTCTAACCCTTCTTCTAGGGTTTTCATTAGTTTTTCATAGTTCTGTGTTTTACATTTAAGTCTTTAATTCACTGTGTTAGCTAGGATGGTCTCGATCTCCTGACCTCATCATCTGCCCACCTCAGCCTCCCAAAGTGTTTTTAATCCATCTTGCGTTCATTTTTGTATATAGTTTAAGGAAGGGGTCCAGTTTCAATTTTCTGCACATGGCTAGCCAGTTCTCCCAGCACCATTTATTAAATAGGGAATTCTTTCCCCATTGCTTATTTTTGTCAGGTTTGTGGAAGATCAGATGGTAAGTGATCTGTAAGTGTGCAGTCTTATTTCTGGGCTCTCTATTCTGTTTCATTGGTCTATGTGTCTGTTATTGTACCAGCACCATGCTGTTTTGGTTACTGTAGCCTTATAGTATAGTTTGAAGTCAAGTAGTGTGATGTCTCTGACTTTATTATTTTTGCTTAGGATTGCCTTTACTATTGGCACTCTTTTTGGTTCCATATGAATTTTAAAACAGTTTTATCTAGTTCTGTGAATAATGCAAATGGGAATGACAATGAATGTTAAATTGCTTTGGGTAGTATCACCATTTTCGTGATACTGATTTCTCCTATCTATGAGCATGGAATGTTTTTCCATTTGCTTGTGTCATCTCTGATTTCTTTGAGCAGTGATATGTAGTTTTCCTTGAAGAGGTCCTTCACTCCCCTTGTTAGCTGTATTCCCAGTTACTTTATTATTTTTGTGGCAATTGTGAATGGGAGTTCATTCATGATTTGGATCTCAGATTGTCTGTTGTTGGTGTATAGAAATGCTAGTGATTTTCCACTGCTACATTCTGCAAAGCAAGTAATATTCCCATTTTGGGGATTAGGAAACAGAGGTTCCTGATCTCTTGCCAAAAGTCACAGCTAATGAGTGGTTTAGGCAAGGTACTAACCCTAGTTAGTTAATCCTATACTTAAAAGTGTACAGGACTATAATACATTGTCTCATATATATATATATATATTTAATCACCCAGGGTCATAGTGCCTTCCATAGTGTGATCAGATACAACTTTTTTTTCCTTGTATCCACAAAGATCAGATTGTGTCAGAAAAACCTTTCTACAGAGTAATAACCAATCAAAAACGGTATTCACAGGAGGAATTTAGGCAGCTGTAACTCATCCCTTATCATCTCCTAATTTCTCTCCTCCTTCAAAACCTTACATTTCTCTCAGCTAAAATTGTGTCTGATGGCTGTTTGTGCTTAGAGTTACATTAGAAATAGGTAGGCATAGTTTCCAGAGTCCTTTTCTAGTCAAGTGTTTCCTTATTCGACAAGGTCTTCAGAATTGCATTTTATCTTTTGTAATTTTCTGTAGTTCACAAATTCCAAACAGGAATTCATGTAACTTGAAAAAGTCAGGTGTGTAACCAGTAATCCTGTCTTGTTAGGTCTGAAGAGTCCATGATTTTTTATGAATGTAAACTAATTCATTATTTGAATTAATTTAAGAGACAGCAAAGTTAACGGAGAGTCATAAAACAGAACAAGTATAAGTCAGGCTTTGGAGCACCTAAATTCCAATCTTGACAATTTTGAGAATTGTTTGGTACAAAAATTCTTAACCTGTTTCTGTTCCTTCTCTATCCATGAAATGAGGGTAATTTTTTGTGCAAAATGAAACAATAGTACTTTGAAAATTTAAGAGAAAATTCAAATGTAAATAATCATAATCTGAAACTCATTTGTATGAGGCTACGAAAGATCTCACAGGCTCTTTCTTTGCAAGTCAGCCTTTCCAATTATATTTTGCCTGTTTGAAATGAAAAACGTTTGCATCTCCTGTACACATATGAAAAACCAACAGAAGAAAGTGGTTAGTAAAAGATATAGCTGAAATTGAAACACTCATCTGTTAGGTGGATAAATTCATAAGAAAAAATGGAATTGACTACTTTTGAAGTACTAAATTTGAAGTCATCTTACTCCACTTTAAATGTTCTTTTTTTTTTTTTTTTTGATATGTTGGTTTTTAAAGAGTTAAAGAGAGAATCAGATATGCCCAGCAGGGTAGATGGGTGAGGAGAAAAGTACATATTTAGAATTTTTCTCTAAAAGATATTTTTGAAGATTATGGAGTATTTTAATATTTCTGCAAACTATTCCAAATGAATGAATTTTATATAGGGCAACACATACTGGCACCTGATTCTGGTCTATTTGAGTCCATATGTAGGGCTTGTTGGGAAGAATTATATGGTTGTCTTCTTTTTTTATAGAAAGAAAATATTTTCCCTTTTTTCTTATCCTTATAGGATTCTGAACAGCTTTGCAGATTTCCTTAAGTTCATAGCTTGTAAGTAGTTCATGGTATATAGACATAGTCTTGACTTAACAACTTAAGAAAAAATTTGTTATGGAAGTTTATTTTTTCTTTGGAACTGTCTTTAAAAACAAGAAAAATATTAGAAATCTTGACCTTAAAATATTCTGTTTCTTGTTATCATATTCTGGATATCTATTTTGTTTACAAATGAAAATTATTACTCATGATTAGCAACTTGAGCCTGTTAATAGGAAATTGCAAAGCGTGAATACACACACATTGCCTTAGTCTATCAGTAGAGTAGAGGACATATGTTAAGAAAATGTGTCTGCTTGTTGCTTTTGTTGGACAAAATTTTATGTCTGTATGATTTTTTTTCTTTCTTCAAAGATGTGAATTAAATGAAAGTGTGAGAGCCAGTTAAATTACTTTATGTCATGGGTGTTCTAGATCCTTTCACGCCATATACCATTTTCTTGTATGGGCAGCATTTGTAGACTTGCTAATGGACTATAGAACTGAGCTATACTAATTTTATACTTGACCCAGGAGGTCAGCTCTGTGAATGCCATTACATGAAGAAAGCAAATGTTTTCCTTGATTTTAAATGTATCCTGTTAATGTCTTCTTAAAACATGTTTGTTTAATAATATAGATTTTTTTTATATCATAGTAAATATTGCTTAGTACTTTCCCCCACCCCACTGGGTAGTTTATATACTACCCTACAGGTCATGCCAAAATCAAATAAAAGTTTAAATGCCAAAATGTTTATGAAACTGCTGTCTAATTACTGATTGATTGCACAATTTAAATAAAAGTTTCCCTTAGTTTAAAAAAGAAATGCTAGTAATTTTCACACATTAATTTTGTATCATGAGACTTTGCTTAAGTTGTTTATCAGCTTAAGAAGCTTTGGTCCGAGATGATGGAGCTTTTTAGATATAGAATTATGTCATCTGCCAATGAAGATAGTTTGACTTGTTCTCTTCCTATGTGAATGCCCTTTATTTCATTCTCTTGCCTGATTGCCCTGGCCAGAATTCCCAATAGTATGTTGAATAGGAGTAGTGAGAGAAGGCAAGCTATCTTTTGCAGGTTTTCAATGGGAATGCTTCCAGTTTTTAGTATGATATTAGCTGTGGGTTTGTGAAATATGGCTATTATTAGTTTGAAGTGTGTGCCTTCAATTTCTAGTTTATTGAGAGTTTTTAACATGAGAGGATGTTGAATTTTATGGAAGTCCTCTGCTGCTGACACCCAGGCAAACAGGGTCTGGAGTGGACCTCAAGCAATCTCCAACAGACCTACAGCTGAGGGTCCTGACTGTTAGAAGGAAAACTATCAAACAGGAAGG
>NW_012105421.1:33877-88144 GCF_000951045.1 Mandrillus leucophaeus
CCAGAATTTCATATCCAGCCAAACTAAGTTTCCTAAGTGAAGGAGAAATAAAATCCTTTACAGATAAGCAAATGCTTAGAGATTTTGTCACCACTAGGCCTGCCTTACAAGGAAATTCTTTTCTTTAACAACATTGAATATTGGCTCCCAATCTCTTCTGGCTTGTAGGGTTTCCACTGAGATATCCGCTGTTATTCTGATGGGCTTCCCTTTGTCAGTGACCTGACTTTTCCCTGGTTACCCTTAACATTTTTTCTTTTATTTTGAACTTGGAGAATGTGACGATTATGTGTGTTGGGGATGACCTTTTCATGGAGTATTTTACTGGGGTTCTCTGCATTTCCTGAATTTGAATGTTGGCCTGTCTTTGTAGGTTGGGGAAGTTCTCCTACATATCCTGAAATATGTTTTCCAAGTTGATACCATTCTCCCTGACTCTTTCAGGTACCCCAATAAGTCATAGATTCAGTCTCTTTACATAATCCCATGTTTCTTGGAGGTTTTGTTCATTCCTTTTTATTTTTTTTTCTCTATTCTTCTCTGCCTTTCTTATTTCAGAAAGGTAGTCTTCAAGTCTGTGATTCCATCCTCTGCTTGGTCTATTTTGCTATTAATATTTGTGACTGCATTATGAAGTTCTCATAGCGTCTTTTTCAGCTCTATAAGGTAGGTTATTTTCCTCTCTATACAGGCTACTTTGGCTGTCAGCTCCTGCATTGTTTTATCATGATTCTTAGCTGCTTTGCATTGGGTTACTACATGTTCCTTTAGCTCAGCAAAGTTGGTTTTTTATCCATATTCTGAAGCCAACTTCTGTAATTTCAGCCATCACAGCCTCAGTCCAGTTCTGAGCCCCTGCTGGAGAGGTGTTACATCATTCAGAGGAAAAGGGGCACTCTGGCCTTTTGACTTTTCAGCATTTTTGCATTGATTCCTTTTTACCTTTTTGAGCTTGTCTACCTTTAATCTTCAATGTTGCTCAGCTCTGGATGCAGTTTTTGTTGTTTTCTGTTTGTTTTTCTTTTAACAGTCTGGCCACTCTTCCACAAGGCTTCTGCAGTTTCCTGGGGGTCAACTCCAGACCCTAGTTGCCTCAGTTTTTCTTGTACCTGGAGGTATCACCAGTGAAAGCTGGGAAACAGCAAAGACAACAGCTTACCTCTTCCTCTGGAAGCTCTGTCCCAGGGGTAATGACCTGTTGACAGCCTGAACACGCTTGTAGGAGGTAGCTGGAGACTCCCATTGAAAGGTCTCACCCAGTCAAGAGGAATGGGATCAGGGATCCACTTAAAGAAGCTGTCTGGTTGCTTTTTGGTAGAGAAACTGTGTTGTCTTGGAGATCCCTTTGGTCCCCTATTGCTTTGGGCTCTCTGGGTCCACAGGCTGTACCAGCTGAGATGTCCAAACAGCGAAGGTAGTGGCCTGCCCCATTCCCCAACCACTTCATTCCAAGGAGAAATTAGAACTCTATCAGCCATAAAACATTGGCTGGGGAGGCTTGAGGCCCTAGTTGGGAGGACCTACTCCATGAGGAAGAGGAGTGGATCAGGCCCGCTTAAAGGAGCAGTCTGGTCATAACTCGATGAAATAGCCATGCTGTGCTGGGGAACCTCTTCTGCCCTTGTTGGCTTGAACTCTCCAAAGTCCACAGACTGGCATGGCTGTTATCCAAACAACCATGGTGGCAGCCATCCCTTCCCCTGAGCACTCTGTCCCAGGGAGACATCAGAGTTCTGTCCATAGAATATGTGTGAAGTTAGCTGGAGGCACCAGCTGGGAGGTCCTGCCCAGTAAGGGGGAATGGATGCAGTCCCTTAAAGAAGCAGTCTGTCCATGTTCTGGCAAAGCAACTGTGCTGTGCTAAGGGGACCCTTCCTCATCTGGACAATTTGAAGTCTCCAAAGCCCACAGGCTGAAACAGCTAAAGCAACCAAACAGCAGTGATGGTATCCCATCACCCCCTGTCCCCCGCCCCTCGCCTCGGGGACTCCATCCTGTCTCAGACAGGCTCCATCCTGTTGCTTGTGTCTTGTTGGAATTCCAAACCAGTGGGATTTCTGTGGAAGTGCGGCCTGCAGACTGACACTGCTTGGCTCCCTGGATTCAGCCCCCTTCCTAGGGGTGTGTACAGACATCCTCTTTGCCTGCATTGCAGATACCTTTGTTTGGATCCTGGGCCCAAAGTATGGGTCTTGTGCATGCCTGAGCGGCTGCTCTGCAGAGACTCCACACAGCCCTGTGGCAGACCCAAGGCCCTGGTGGCATGGGTTCACAAGAGGATCTCCTGATCCACGTGTTGCAAAGATCCTTGGGAGAAGTGTGGTTTCCTGGCATCACGCCATCACTCACCACTTCCCATGGGTGGATGTGGATGTTTCCGCAGCTCTGTGTAGCTCCTGGGTGGGCCATTGCCTCACCCTAATTTTCTTCATTCTCCATGGGTTGCATTGTTTCTGTGATCAGTCCCAATGTCAGTACCTGGATATTTGAGTTGAAGATGCTATATTCACTGGCCACTTTTGTTCCTCTCCATGAGTGCCACAGACTGCAGCTGCTTCTATTCTCAGAAGTAGTAGAGTGCTCCAAAACACTGGCCTGGCTTGGTGACAGAGATTGCTCTTCCATTCTACTTTTAAAATATTCTAATTGTAATGAAGTTTTTTGCCATATTTGCCATATTGCCAACATAATATGTTTTATTAGTCCACTTAGTTTGCCATAACAAAATACCATATATTGGATGTCTTAACCAACAGACATTTATTTTCTCAGAATTCTGGAGGCTAAAAGTTCATGATCGAGGTTAAGGTAAATTCAGATTCTGCTGAGGGCTCTCTTCCTGACTTGCAGACATCTGCTTACTCATTTTGTCCTCATGTGGACTTTCCTCAGTGCATAGTCAGTCAAAGAGCACTCTGGTGTCTCTTCCTGTTCTTATACAGACACAAGTCCTACTTGATAAGAATCCCATGCTTACAACCTTATTTAAATTTAATGATTGCCCTAAAAGCCGTATATCTAATATAATCACATTGGAAGTTAGGAATTCAATAGGTAAACGTTGGGAAAACAAAATGCAGTCTCTAACATCTGTCTTCTATATTTCCTAAATATAGTTCCTGGAACCACACAAAGTAAGTTAAATGTCTTATTTGTTAACAATCTTTTAAAAATAGATATCATGATATTCTCCAATCCACCCCATCACGAGTCTAGTTCTTGCTGAAATATCTCTAATTACTTCAACTGTGCCTTTTATTAAAATGTCTGATTAAAATAATATACATATTTATTTTAAAAAATTAGATTAAGGTAAGCTTTTGCCAAAACTAGTTAAGTTATTCTTAATGAGAAAAAACAACACACAAACTGTTTTCCTCCACTCTCCTGTGATCTGAGACACCAAAACAGATGCCCCTTTATTAACTAAGAAATACCCTAAAGTTAAGGAAACAAAATTACCTATGGGTCTAAGGTTCAGGTCCGGGCTGGCATGGCACATTTCCAAATTTCTGTGACTAAACTTTCCAACAACAGTAGTTATCAGCTCTGATTTACAACCCAGACCATCACAACTCTGACTGAACAATTGACCTACCTTATAAGCATGCCCTTCTGATAAGCAATTGCAGCCAGGTTTAGCCAAATAACGGAGGCTGCGCAAAAACCTTCTTTGTGTCCCATAGTTCACCTTTTGACATAGTCAATTTTGCCTCATTTTAATTATAAACCCCCACCTGAAAGTGAACATGAGATGTATGTTACATATATGTTTATCCATTATTGCATGTGCTCAGCTTGCCTCATAAATATGTATAGATTTTCCCCTAAATATGTTGAATATGTATGACATATGCCTTGTGAGGCATAAAACCCAACCTATCCCTCCTGTCTTCGAAGAGAGAACACCTCCCCTCTGGTCCATACAGATAGACCATCTCTCCCCAGTTTGCAAACCTTTATTTCCAATAAAGATCTTCTTTCTGTTTGGCCAGTCTAATTGTCTTTCGGATGACACACAATTACACAGAAGACTGGCCGGGTCTGGTGGCTCATGTCTGTAATCTCAATGCTTTGGGAGGTCAAGGCAGGAGGATTGCTTGAGGCTAAGAGTTTGAGACCAGCCTTGGCAACATAGCAAGACCTTGTCTACACACACACACACACACACACACACACACACACACACACACACACAACTTGTCTTGGTGGCATGTGCCTGTAGTACCAGCTTACTCAGGAGCCTGAGGCAAAAGGATCACTTGAGCCAGGAGTTCAAGGCTACACTGACCATAACTGTACCACTGCACTCCATCCTGGGCAACAGAGAGAGACCCCATCTCAAAAAAGTCCCAGGGGATCTGTGAACAAATGTGTGAATGTTTTCCCACATATACTAAGAAATCAGTTCTGCAGTAGATAGCAGCTGAATGTCCTTCACTTCAATTCTGGCACTATCTATCTAGAGATAGTGTCAGATGCCACAGGTTAAAGGCTCAGTCCTACAATAATACTCCCACTTCCAATGACAATCACAATCCCCAGGTTATTGTACCTGCTCTTCTGACCAACCAGCTATTCATTGGGCTTCCCATAACCCCCTCCTTGAGTTTGTTTAATTTGCTAAAGTGAATCAGAATCTAAAAGAAACATTTAAATTTACTGGTTTATTGTGAAAGATATTACAAAGGATACAGATGAAGAGATACACAGGGCAAGGTATGTCACCCTCCAAGAAGCTCCACATCAGTGGAAACTTCCTTGGGTTTTCTATGTCAGCCCTAGAGTTAGTGGCTGCTCCCTTTATATGGTGCTCCTGTATTCTTTAGAGTTCCATTCATGCTTCTTAGTAATTAATCCTTGTTTACCAGTTAATTACCAGTTAACAATTCTTTACGTTGGATTTTCCCTGCTCAAATTACTGGTCTGGTTTCTGTTTCTTGACTGGATCCTGGTTGATACATAATAAAAGAAATGTTTTAATCACTACTTACTTCTTTATAAAAGTCACACTAAAAAAAATGTACTTATTGTCCATCATTTGATCAAATTCATTTAAAAAAATCTTTTTGCTATGCCCCTTCACCATGATACTGTGATTGAGACTAGGAAGTCTTTTTGTGGCTACCAACTATTCCTTGTATAGATTGGCATGCATTTAAGCATAATTTTGTTGATTTAAATAGCAATGCCTGGTTTTGCTTCATACACAGCTGGAACCCATCACAATCCTAACACATCCACTATTCATAACATTATATTAACTAATGAGAAATTTATTCTATAAGAGAGCAAAAAGTGATCAAACCCATCTTCCTTATGTATGTGGCACACACATAGCAAGTGAAGACTCATCTTCTTCTCAGTAAATTTATGCAATTGGACATGCAAATTTCTGCAAGCATATACACATTGTAGTTTTTTTTCATGCGATTGCCATTGATATTAAGGGCATCCAAAGGCATCATGTGACAAAGGAATTGTATATGGATGCGTATGTGTGTTGGATCATTTCATCCTACATATTTAAGGGTGTGTGTGTGTCTATGTGTGTGTGTTACTATCTTTGCTACTTCCATTCTGTTCAGTTTGATTTTTCCAAAGTAACTGTCTCTCCCATCATATACGTTCTGTAAATGTTTCTAATACGGTCTTAATTTTTTAAATGTTTTTATTTTCTATTGCTGTTAGTTCCCCGAGATTTTCCAAATCACTTTACATTTTGTTACGCTGTCTTAAAAGAAAAAAACAGTATGTACTTTTAAAACTTTGATAATTATTTAAATTCCTGTTGCTTTTAACATTGTGTTTCTGGTATTTTATTGTATTACTGTATAGGAGTCATACAGGAGTTCTTTTCAGACAATTATTCACCTTTAAATGGGGCTGAATATTTATTAAAGAATGGTTTAAAAGAGGTAGGAAGAGTAACCTGAAGTAGCTTTCTCTCCTATTAAATTGACAGATGATTTCTGCCTAGTAAAACTGTTTATTTCCTTACAACTTAGAGTGTCTCTTCTAATTCAAATTATTTCTGCCTAATAAAACTGTTTATTTCCTTATAACTTAGAGTGTATCTCCTAATTCAAGTCCCCATGGCTCAAGAGCCAGTTTAGATGGCATATCAGCATGATTTTTTCTTCAGCTCTACCTTCCCTACTAATCTATGTTATTGACCTAAGACTCCATAGAGAATCTGTTCTTTAATCCTATAGCCCGCCCACAACTTTTGAAATATGGTCCTAATCAAAGTGTCTTAAAATCATGAGCCTTACTTTTGGAGAAATACATTTTTTGCTTTACATACTATGAGGCATGTGTAATTTTGAAACAAATTTTATAGTAGTGACAAGTATATACCTGTTTTTCTCAATGCCATTTCTCTTTCCATTGAATATGAAGGTAGATGCATTTTCAATATTTTATTCTTTGTGGATTATTATGCATTTTAGAGGGAAGTAGATTTAAGTGTCTATTTCACCTTAACTGCGGACTTTTGTATCTTTTGGGATGGAAGCAGTTTGAGGAAAAAATTATGCCCTCAAAACATGTCACATAATCCTTCTTAATCAGTATTTTGAAGTGAAAGCTCTTTATTTATGCATTCATTTGTTTAAACACTTAATGATGAATTATGATATGTCAGGCTCAGTATTAGGCCCTATAAATAAACACACATGAATAAGACAGTTGTCAGTTCCTCAGGATACTCACAGACTAGTGAGGAAGCCAGGATGCAGAACCGTAAATGTGATTTCAATAGACATATGTATAGATGCTCTAGAATCTCAGTGGAGAGACCAACTAATTTTGTCTGGGTTGGTAAGCAAAGGTTGATTAATGAGGTGCCATTTGGGTTGAATTCTTGAAGGATGAGAAATCATTCACAGGTGGAGGGTGGTAAAGAAGAGTTGAAGATGGAGTAAACAGTTTGCAGGCATGATGTTGCAAAAGACAAAGTAATTTTGTAGAACTGCCAATGTTTAGCACGACTGGAGTATAAAGTGCCTGTTAATGAGTAGTGGGACTGGATCCTCTTCCCTCTCCTCGACTCAAGGACTTTGCTGCAGTAACTGACACCACTCTGTGTTGCAGTAATTTTTCTTTTGTACTGGATTACTTTCATTAGTTTACAGACAAAGTAAACAAGCCACCAAAATGCTGGCCCAAATAAAAGCCGCAGTATGAACAAACATAGAAAACCCTCTTTTGGGCCATATAAGCCCCTTCTTCTACCACCTATATCTGTTCTTTAAAAAAAAAAAAAAAAAACTATTTGAAAGTGCTGGATATATTTATTTTCACTAATTATCTCTCATTTTCGTTCTTTAAAACTGTGTTAAATACAAATTGTTTAGAAACAGAAAATGTGTAACTGAGGTGTATGATATATATAATAAAAGTAAAAGGACACCTGCATGTATCCATGCCATAGATAAAAATATAGAATCTTAACAGTGTCCTTGAAGTCCTGTGTGTTCTCTCCCTAATCCCACCTCTATAAGAGAATCCAGAATTTTCAGCTCATTGCTTCCTTCCTTTTATTTATATCTTCAGCAAAAATTTAACTATAATCAACATATTGCTTATTTTTGAATAAATATAAGCTTCATAAATATTCATAAATATTTAATTATATCACATTGTTTGTGTTCTATGACATTTTTCTCCGTTTTTTTTTATCCTGAGTGATTCTTGTAGCTCTGTAGTTCATAAACTTTAACTGCTACATATTATCCTACTCTTTATATAAAATCCACAAATTATTTAACTGCTCACCTGCCGATAGAAATTGGAATTATTTCTAGCTTTTTCCTATTATAGGCAATGGCACTAGGGTCATTCTTGCCCACCTCTTTCCAAACACATGTAAATTTCTATATGGTGCATGTGCACTTGTTCACCCCTGCCAAAAAATGATAAATGGTTTCAAAAGCAGTTGTACTCATCTGTACTCCTCCAGTAGCGTGTAAATTGCATTGTTGTATTATATCACTCTGAATATTTAGTATTATCAGAAATGTTTTACAACCTTGTAGCTTAAAAGTATTTCATTATAGATTTAATTTCTACTTCTCTATTGTTGAGTTTGACCGTATGTCTTACATTTATTGGTTTAATGTGTTTCCTCTTCTGTGATGTATCAGTTCAAGTGTTTGCCAATTTATCTGTTTGCTAATTTATCTGCATTTGTGTTAATTTCATTAGGTTTCCTAATTTTTCCACGAGTGGAACCCTCTCTACAGGTAACACTCTCTCTACAGGTAACACTCTCTCTACAGGTAACTGTACGGGTCTCCCCTTCTTAAGTCTCTTAAGTAGAGAAAGTCAGGAGTCTCTACCTGACTATCTGGCATTCTCTAAAATCAACAGTGCCACACAGTCTCCCTTCTCTCATACACACATTATTTTCTATCGAATTATCATTTTTTTTCCTCAAAGCACCTATTGCATAAGAGTAGAAAATATATCTGTTATTTATACATTTCTCTGATAGAATGTAGTCTTTACAATGTCAATGATTTCATTTTTAGTACCGGATCATAATTGCCTAGGAAAAAAACTGGAATGTTATGTGCTAAGTATTATTCACTGCTGAATGAATAAATGTATTGAACCTAATCGTGTGCCTCTATACTTTAACATATTCCATGTTCAGCAAATGAACAGGACAAATTTTAAGAAATATAGTAGTACTCAAAGTAATAGTTTAATGGTGAAAACAGCTTATTTGTCATTTATTATCACAGAATCTTAATTTGATTCTCCATTGTATAGGTTACCTATCCACTTTGAAACTTGTTCTGTTACATAAAAATAAGGCTAATAATAATATCTCCAAGCTTGCTGAGAATCTTAAATAAGATTCCGTTTGCAGCTGAACCTCTGTAAACTTGCAAATTCTTGCCTAATGTTGCATTTAATTTAACAAAACTTTTATCAAAAACTCTTAGAAGGTATTTGTTGAAATTACATTAAAGAAGAATGATAATCAGTGTCTTTGGTCTTTTTAAAATATCAAGTAGAATCAAAGACACAGATAAATAAAAAATAAGACTTTAAAAATTTATCTTGCAAATTAGTAGTCATAACATCAACAAAGGGAGAAAATTTAATCACGATTTGAAAGACAAGGCTACATATAATGTAATAAATAAGACAGAATTGTGTTTAATGCTGTATCAATTTGGGAATTGTCTTACAAGAACATTTAGGACCATTGCTTGGACTGCAGTATTATCAAGGATTTATTTTATAAATCAGAACTCTCTGTCTAATCACACCAAAGTCGACTGTTGAACTACATAAATAAATATTTACCAGACTTCTAATAAATACTAGTGAAAATACTTCAATATTGCAAATCTTTTTTTGTTAGAACAGTAGAACAGTTGTTTCTGTGAACTGGATTGTGCTGTTAGTCGTTTTGTTTTAAGAAAACGGTCTGAAGAAGAACAATGTTTAAATGAATTTATGGAATGTTCTATAGGCTTATAAAGATTATTTTTAAGATATATTGTAAAGATTCTATTAAAGTGCAACCAATTTATATAAATATGTAGGATTTTTCTGTTACAATTATTTCCTTAAAAGTGGCCTTTCCAAAAAAATATGATTAATTAAACCAAACAAGTATTTCAACTTTAAGGTTTTATTTTAAAATAAACATGTATACAGTATCACACACTAGGTTTTTTTTTTTTTTTTGGTATTTCAGTGGTCATTTGTATGGGTTTTTATTTTTTCAGAACTTTTTTCATCTTAATAGTAAGGTAAAGAATTTTCAAAAGGATTTAGAGTTGTTTAATATGCCTCATAAATCACATGCTTTTATGGTTTTTTTTCTATTCACTATACAGCAAGTGGTTTTAAAACTTCAGAAATCTGTTTTAGCGATTATAAATCAGACTGGTAAGCAATGCATTGCTGGTTTATTATCATTAACTCATATGCTCAGTGTCATTCACCATCTCATCTCATGTTCCTTGGAGAGCTTGAAATCACCTATCATAATAAATCAAAACAACAAACAAATCGTGAAGGATTGCACATAGCAGTTCTGCATTACAAATATCCCACTCTTGCATTTTTTCCAGCCCATCAAACTAAAAATAGTCAAAACCAAGTTTATCATTTTTCCCCCTACTCCCATAAATTTATTTTCCTGACTTCCCTATTTCTGCTGATGGCACTGCTATTCTTCTAATCGTCCATTCTAAAATATATATGGGTGTATTATAACTCTTCCTTCTCTTTAGATTTCGCGTATCATTGAACACCATCTCTTGTGGACTGAACCTCTATAGAGTAACTCCACTATTATTTTATAACTTCCATCAGCTTCTTACTTAAGTCCCTCCTTACCTATCATTTTGTCTTTTACAAGAGGATTCTGAAAAAGAGCTGCAGCATCCACTTGCTGTCCCCATTGATTCATCTTTCCTGGCAGATAACATTCCCAAGGTACAGACTGACTGTATTATTATCCTGCTCACAGAATGCAGGTAAAGCTTTCCCTTACCTCCTACAAAGTGCACATTATCAACATTTGCTCCTAGTATAGAGAGAGAAAGAGAGAGAGAGAGAGATGGTGAAGTTCTTGTGGGTACTGCTATAGTATATTCTAAGACCTAAAAGGAACCCAAGGTGGGGCAGAGCCATTTGTCAGCTATCCAACAAGACACAAGAAAACTAGAGAAGACCCACTACCAAGTTTTCTGTGAACATCTTTCTTTTTTGGACTTCTTATCATAAAAACCCCATATTTTAAAAGAAATTCTTCACAATGTGAGCCTCTGAGGGAAACAGGGTATCCACCCCCTGTGACAGCCTAAGACAGATATTTTTTTCTATTTCTACATCCTTCAAGCCAAGGTGAGGGCAAATTACCCAGGCTCAGACAATTAGATGCTACTAGCTAGAAATCTGATTCATGAAGAAAGGTAACAAAGAAGAATGGAAGGAGAGTTTGAATCTATGGCTGCAACAGCAATGTACAGCTGTGTAAAGTGGCAAGCTCACCCTGTAGGTCTCACTATCTGTAGTGGTGGCCTACCCTTCATGGTGGTGGGATTAGCTCAAAATTCCAGCACAGATTTTACATATTTATTGCAGTCTATTTTAGGCATTAGAAGCACAATGAGGAAATTCATCCATAGGAATGAAGCTTGAATATCATGGTGTAAATACAGTTTGGTGATGGCAGACATGCTGGAATCTGGTTCATTCCAGACATTTTATCTGAAATAAGAAGGCAGAAGCCAGACGTGAGGTTAGTAACATCAAAATGGGATGCCATGAACAAGGAAGTTATCTTAGTATTTTCTTTTTTTCCTCACGTAGTTTACTGGTTAGTCTCCTAGACAGGAAAAAAGTAATCCTGCCTTTAAAGTCACAAAAAAGTAAGTCATGTATGTGAGTGGGCTGGCTGCTCCAAGAGAGTAGTCAGAGGTTGGTGGACAGCAACAAATGTGTGATGTAGAGATTGATTATTCCAAGCTGAGACTTGGAAATGGTGTTTCTAAAACTTACTGGCCTCAGGAAAGAGGTTCTTGATATGTCATTCTTCGTTTTTAGCAGAGAGATTATGCCAGCAGTAAATGGCTGAGTATTAATTTTGAAGAACTAGAATGGGGTCTAATACTGGGTAGTCTGTAATCTGGCATTTATTCTCCTGCATTTCTTCTTCAGTTTTCTACCTATGCCCTATTCTCCAATCAAATAAGACTTTTTAACACGCTGAATACTCTGTACACTTTCTAGATGCTGGCTTTTATTTTATTTTTTAAAATTGATGCTGTATTTTGTTTAGAAATAATTCTTTCTCTGGCCTTGTATACCAAAATTCATCAAAGCCAAGTTGAATGGTAAGTTATTTCTTGAGGTCTTAGATGATATACCTATCTGTAATTTCTTCCATTACAAAACCTTCTCAGGATTTTGTACTCCACTGAATACCACCGCCTGGTTAAGAGGCAGGCTGAAATCCATTAAGTAGCAAAAATCAGTGAAGCCAGGAAATAATCGTGGGGTACAGGTTAGCACAAGGGCAGGCCTCTCCCTGGTAGCAAAAATTCAGGACTATGTTCCTCAACACTGGGCCTGTTAGCCAGATCATTGCACATAGGCTGGTGGAAAGAAGGAGCTATAGTTTGGATGTTTTCCTCCCAAACTTCATATTGAAATCTGATCCCCAATGTTGGAGGCAGGGCCTAATGGGAGGTGTTTGGGGCATGGATGTGGATTATTCATTAATAGCTTCATGCTGTCCTCATGGTAATGAGTGAGTTCTCACCCTATTACTTCCTGAAAGAGTTAACCTGAGAGCTGGTGGTTAAAAAGAGCACCTACCCTCTGTCTCTTGTTTCAACATGTAATTTATACACACCAGTTTCTCTTCACCTTCTGCAATGAGAAGCAGCAGCATAAAACCCTCAGTAGAGCAAATGCTAGTGGTGTCATGCTTGTACAGCCTGCAGAACCACAAGCCAAATAATGAGCCTTAGCAGCCTTTACCTAGATTTCAGAGAATGAAATCTCTGAAAATGCCTAGAGGTCAAGGCAGAAGTCTGTTCCAGGGGTGGAGCCCTTATGGAAAACTTCTACTAGGGCAATACAGAGGGGAAATGTGAGATTGGAGCCTCCACACCGAATCCCCACTGAGGCACTGCCTAGTGGAACTGTGAGAAGAGGTCCACCATCCTCTAGACCCCAAAATGGTGGTCCACCAAGAGCTTGCACTGTGCTCTGGGAAAAGCTGCAGGCACTTAACACCAGACCATGAAAGCAACCACAGGGACTGTACCCTGCAGAGTCACAGGGGCAGAGCTGTCCAGCTCTCACATCAATCTGCCCTAGATGTGAGACATGGAGTCAAAGAAGATTATTTTGGAACTTTAAGATTTAACAAGTACCCTGCTGAGTTTCAGAATTGAATGGAGACTATGGCTCATTTGTTTTGGCTAATTTCTCCAATTTTGAGTGAGAACATTTACCCAATATCTGTATTTCCACTGTATCTTGGAAGTCACTAACTTGATTTTGATTTTACAGTGTCATAGGCAGAGGGACTTGCCTTGTCTCAGATAAGACTTTGGACTTGGACTTTTTAGTTAGTGTTGGAATGAATTAAGACTTTGGGGAACTGTTGGGAAGGCATGATTGATTTTGCAATGTGAGAAGGACATGAGATTTGGGAGAGGCCAGGGGCAGAATGATATGGCTTGACTCTGTGTCTCCACCCAAATCTCATTTGGAACTGTAATCCCCATGTGTTGACGGAGGGACCTGGTGGAAGGTGATTGGATCGTGGGGGCAGTTTTCCCCATGCTGTTCTCATGATAGTAAGGAAATTCTCATGATATCTGATGGTTTAAAAGTGGCACTTTCCTGTGCCTACTCTTTCTCTCTCCTGCCCACCTTGTGAAGGTGCCTGCTTCCCCTTCACCTTCTGTCATGATTGTAAGTTTCCTGAGGCTTTCCCAGCCATATGGAAATGTGACTCAATTAAACTTCTTTCCTTTTCAGATTACCCAGTTTCAAGTATTTCTTTAGAGCATTGTGAGAATGTACTAATATAGAGGTGTTGTTATAAAGATACCTGAAAATGTAGAAGTGACTTTGGAACCAGGTAATGGGCAGAAGTTGGAAAAGTATGGAGGAGCAAACTAGTAAAGGACTCTATTGCCATGAGTGAAGCATTCTGGTAAGGGCACTGAAGAAGACAAAAAGACAAGAGAAATTTTGGAACTTCTTTAGAAATTGATTAAGTGGTTGTGAACAAAATGCTGATGGAATATGATACTAAAGACTATCCTGAAGAGGTCTCAGATGGAAATGGGGAACTTACTGGAAATTGAAACAAATGTCACCCTTGTTATGCTGTAGCAAAGAACTTGGCTGCATGGTGTCCATCTGTAGGGCTATGTGGAAGGTCAAACTTAAAGAGTGATGATCTGGGGTATCTGGCAGGAAAAATTTCTAATTAGAAAAGTAGTGCTCAAGAAGTAGTGTGGCTGCATTTAATAGCTTAAGATTAGACATGGGAGCAAAGGGATGAGCTAAAGTTAGAAGTAATAATTAAAAGGGAAACAGACCATAAAAAATTGAAAATTTGCAGCCTGGCCATGTCGTAGAGAAGGAAAGAGCATTTTCAGGCAAGAAACCTAAGGGTGCTGGGGAGCAGCTGCTTACTAGAAAGATAAGCCCAGATAAAAGGCATCTAGGTGTTAACAGTCAAGACAATGGGAAAAAGGCCCTGCATACATTTCAGAAATCTTTTGAGTTGGCTTCTCTTATCACAGGCCTAGGATGACAGAAGATTTTGGGGTCAGGCCCAAGGTGCCACTGCCTTGAAACACTTTGAGATGCTGCTTCCTGCATCCAGACCCCTCTGGGTGAAGCATCCGTGGCTCAAATGGTCCCAGGTACAGCTCAGGACCTCACTCGAGAGTCTAAGCCATAAGCCTTGGCAGCTTCCACATGGTGATTAAGAGTGCAGATATGCAGAATGCAGGAATAGTGGAGGCCTGGCAACTTCCACCTAGATTTCAGAGGGTATATTGGAAATTCTGTGTGCACAGGAAGAAGCTTGACATAGGGGAGGAGCTCACAAAGCAATTCTACTAAGGCAATGCTGAGCTAAAATGAGGGTTTGGAACCCCCGTGGAAAGTCCCCACTCTGGGCACTGCCTAGTGGATCTACAGTAACAAGGCAACTGCCCTCCAGACCCAAGAATTATAGAGCCACCAGTAGGTTGCAACTTCAGCCAAAAAAAGCTACAGGTATTTGACTCCAACCTGTGAGAGCCGCCACGTGAGCAATACCCAACAAATCCACAGAGTGGGGCTACATTAGGCTTTAGGGGTTCACCCCTTGAACCATATGCCCCAGATGCAAGACATGGAGACAAAAGAGGTCATTTTAGAGCTTTAAGATTTACTGTCTGTCCTATTACGTTTTGGACTTACATAGGACCTGTTACCCCCTTTCTTTTGACCCATTTCTTCCTTTTATAATGGGAATCCATACCCTTTTCCTGTTCCAACCTTGTGTCTTGAAAGTAAACAATTTGGATTTGACTTGAAACTGTGAGAAACTTTCCTTGAGTCTCAGATGAGATTTTGAATTTTTAAATTGATTCTGAAAGAAGTTAAGACTTTTAGGGTTATGGGGATGTAATAGTTGTATTTTGCATGTGAGAAGAACATGAGACTTGGGGGACCAGGTGTCGAATGCTATAGTGTGAAGGATTGTCCCCAAAATCTCATGTTGAAATTTGATCCCAGTGTTGGAGGTGGGGCCAAATGGGACATGTTTTGGTCATGAAGGTGGATCCCTCATGAATGGCTTGGTGCTGTCTATCCTCAAGTTAATGATTGAGTTTTTTTCTCTATTAGTTTCCAGGAGGGTTACCCAAAGAGATGGTTGTTAAAAAGTACCTGGGACTCTTCCTTTCTCTCTTGTTTCCTCTTTCACCACGCTCTCTGCACATGTGGATTCCCTTTCCCCTTTTCTCATGAGTGGAAGCAGCCTGAAGCCCTCACCAGAAACGGATATTGTTAGCTCTGTGCTTCTTATACAGACTGCAGAATCATAAGCCAAATAAATGTATTTTCTTTATAAATTACCCAGCCTCAGGTATTCTTTTATAGCAACACAAACAACCTGAGGCAGAAGGCTATAGCACAGTGCAAATGAAGTACCCAGGGGCATCCCAAACTATGAGCAGAACTTTCTTTCTTCATCTCACTAGTAAATAGAAAGTCTTGCCATTCTCCTAGGCCAGGGTCTCTAGTTGAGGAGTCAGACAGAGCTTCACACACACACACACACACACACACACACACACACACAGAGTTATTGCTTGCACTTCAGTGAAACAAGGTAGACAGGGACTGAGGATACTGTTCTTTTATGGTGTGTTTACTATCTCTTTTATCTTTTAAGTTATAGCTGCAAAAAAAGCTTTCTTGTTCCTTGGAGTTTCCTACAATGCACAATTTCTACAGACAGTCTCAAGTAAAATTTTATTGAGAAAATAAACAATTACCACTGTGTCAATAAAAAGTTTTAAAAGGTATCTAGGTTCGTGTTATCAATGTATATTCAATTTTTGTCTTTAGCATCAAATGACATAATCTACAGATAGAAATTATTTCTTCATGTACATTTAACATTCAGAAAAATATCAACCCTAGTCCTTCTCACCCATGTTATTTTTATCACTTGATGAGTATATTGATAACCTTTTGTGAGTGTATTTAGTAACAGAGTTAGGCTTTTTTCTTAGGTATACACTCATTACATCAACCCCAAAATCAATGGCATTTGAGTGACTTCCACTGTATTTCTGTAAAAAAGACTAAGGATTGGTAATTATAACACATTTCATACCTTTATGTAATAGAATCCAAAACAATAAAATCATATACTGTGGAAAATGTAGTTAACTTTTCATGAAAAATAATCCTAATGTCTTGAATCAAAACTGCATCTTCATTTTCTTTATGCTTGCATTTATGGAAAATAAATGGGCCAGTGAATTGCTGTATTCCTAAACTGCATACCTTTTAAAGAGTAACACATTATTGTCTGATTAATTTTGTTCCAGGCAATTATATTGAAATGGTTATCATGAGATATAAAGAGCAACTGGTTTTCTTTTTTGAGTCACGTCTGCATCATCATTCTTTTTTGAACACGTCTGTTTGAAAATTTATAGAAGAGATGTCACAACTATATGATCAATTTATGAAAATTAAAGAAACATTAAAAAGTGAGAATTCTCACATGATGTTACAATAATTTACAACCCAAATGGTAATTCAACTTTAAAATTAACTATACAGAAAATATTCTGAAATCACAAATTTTCAAAAGATGTTTAATAATATATCAAGAGGGTGACCATATGCTATAATTATTCCATTTATATTTTGGTGCTTACTATAAATAGATTTTAGATGCTTATTGCAGATTATATTTCAAATAATCTACCTTAAAATACTTTTGATTATGAAAATCGTATGCAAGCAAATGCAATTTTTTTTGAGAAGGAGAGTCTCACTCTGTTGCCCAGGCTGGAGTACAGTGTGATGATCTCTGCTCACTGTAGCCTCTGCCTTCATGGTTCCAGCGATTCTCCTGCCTCAGCCTCTCAAGCAACTGGGACCACAGGTGTGTACCACCATGCTTTGCTAATTTTTTTGTACCAAATGCAATTTTCTAATTTACATATGCACTCAGCTCTATTTCGGTATATTTAATGGCATATAAAAAGACTTAATATGACATTTTCTATGTGCTAGGTAATGTGGTAAGTAATTGAAAGGATCAATGTTATTTCATTTAATTCTTGCAATAGGCCTGTAAATGAAAAACCTTAATTGCAAAGCAGTTTAACAACTTGCCTAAAGTCAAATCATTTGTACATTATTTGAAATTGTTTTCTGACTAAAATCACACAATTTTTAAGATACTTCATATTTATATGTACATTATAGATATGAAACACATACAAGGAACAATTTAATTTATCCAGCATCAAAGATATTTCCTATAAAATTATTTTGTAAAAATACAATCTAAACTCTTAAGCTTAGAGTGTTATTGAGTTTTCCAACTTTTGTGGAAAAGCTTTAACAAATGCATTGATTGCTCTTTTACATCTCTATTAAATTGTGGATAATAAAATATGTGTTTATTTAAATTTTTTTATCCTCAGGGTCATTAGTTTTTATAGACAGCAGTAACTTAGTCATGTATTTAGAGATATTTAATGTTTGTTTGGCCTTACTCTAGGGGGACTTGGACTATTATGCCTTTTTATTTTAACTTTAATTATTAGATGGCTCAATGGCTATGGCTTTTTATTGTCAGTGTACCTGCTTGCTGGGATGCTTCATTTTCATGTGTATAACTGATGTCTTGGATTTTTTTTTTTATTACACAGAAACACGATTTCACCTTAAAATCTTAAAATTTTAAGATTTTATATCTTAATCTTAAATTTGCATATAATTGCAAATTTAAAGTTGCATATGATATTTATATTAACTAGCTCTGCATTGAGTGTCTAAACTTCTCTTAAATGAAACTATTCTAGTTCAAGGTATGCAAGGCCATTTTCACATTCATTTTACCTGCTCATTCAATTATTAATTCAAAAATATTTAATGGGCAGTTACTATGTGAGAGAAACATTCTCAGGTACTGAGGAATCAGCAGTGAATAAAAAAAGCAGTGGCTCATGCCCCTAGAAGTTCAAATTCTATCGAGAGAAAGAGACAAAGAAAATATTTTATTAAAAAATAAAATGTGTTTAACACTGACAAATACTATAAAGAAAATTGCATAATAAAGAAGAATAGGACATTCCAGGGGGACCTGGGATATGCAATTTTAGATGGAGTGATTAGAGAAGGCCAGACTGAAGGACATCTGAATAAACAGCTGAATGAAGGTATGCTGGAATGAGTGTGTCTTTCCTTAGATACACTTCTCAGCCTTCTTTTGTTCTACTTTATATTCAAGGCATTCTGATGTAGACCAGCAGCATCTAGCTAGGTTTGGCTAAAGGAGAGCATTGAAAACTAAGGGGAAGAAAGAAGCGAGAGTGTTCCCTTTTGCCCACCTATGTTTTATGTTTTGGGCAGTGCCTCTAGCTTTGCTTTGCTTCTGGCTCTTTTACTGAATGGGGTAACTGTGGTTCCAACATTTTCTTCTTAACCCCAGGTCTTACAGTCTGATAATATTGTCTCTTTCTTTTGGCAATGAAAGAAAGAGGTAGACAGTTCCCTACTGTTTTAAATTGTGTATTTAGTATTCCCAGCAGGAGATAGCCAATTCCATGTGCTAAATCTCCTTTTTCAAAGTATTTTAAATACCTGTTTTAAATACTTAAAAATTGTGAATCAGTATTTGGAACTTGACTAGTACAGAGGGTGAAAGAGCAAAACTCATATTCGTCTAGGTAAAGATCATCATGTACCATGGAAACATCAAGTCTGACAGTCTGGGGAAAACTGCCTGGAGTGTTCAGGACACAGTGAAAGGACAGTGTGGCTGCCATGGAGAAGGAAAAATTGAGTCTAGAGATGGTAATAGATGGGTCAGAGAAATCAGCTAAATCTGACTTGAGCTTTCACTCTAAAAGAGAGGGGAAGTTACTGAATATTTCTTAACTGAGGAATGAGTGAGTTAACTTTTGTTTTATTGTAACCATTCTTCCTGAAAAGGACAATGGAAGAAGTAATAAGAAAGGTTTAGAAGATATTAAACTTTGGTTTTGTATCCAGAGATTTTGCTGAAGTTGCCTATCAGCTTAAGGAGATTTTGGGCTGAGACAACAGGTTTTGTAAGTATACAATCATGTCATCTGCAAACAGAGACCATTTGACTTTCTCTCTTCCTATTTTAATACCCATTATTTCTTTCTTTTTCCTGATTACCCTGGACAAAACTTCTAATACTATGTTGAATAAGGGTGGTGAGAAAGGCCATTCTTGTCATGTGCCGTTTTTCAAAGGGAATTCTTCCAGGTTTTGCCCATTCAGTATGATATTGGCTGTGGGTTTGTCATAAATAGCTCTTATTATTTTGAGATATGTTCCATCAATACCTAGTTTATTGAGAGTTTTTAGCATGAAGGGGTGTTGAATTTTGTCGAAGGCCTTTTCTGCAGCTATTGAGATAATCATGTGGTTTTTGTCATTGGTTCTGTTTATGTCATGGATTATGTTTATTGATTTGCGTATGTTTAACCAGCCTTGTATCCCAGGGATGAAGCCGACTTGATTGAGGTGTGTAAGCTTTTTGATGTGCTGCTGGATTCAGTTTGCCAGTATTTTATTGAGGATTTTCGCATCGATGTTCATCAGGGATATTGGCTTGAAATTTTCTTCTTTTGTTGTGTCTATGCCAGGTTTTGGTATCAGGATGATGCTGACCTCATAAAATCAGTTAGAGAAGATTCCCCCTTTTTCTGTTGTTTGGGAGAGTTTCACAAGTAATGGTACCAGCTCCTCTTTGTACCTCTGGTAGGATTCAGCTGTGAATCTGTCTGGTCCTGGAATTTTTATGGTGGGTAGGCTATTAATTACTGCCTCAATTTCAGAAATTGTTATTGCTCTATTCAGGGATTCAAATTCTTCCTGGTTTAGACTTGGAAGGGTGTGTGTGTCCAGGAATTTATTCATTTCTTCTAGATTTTGTAGTTTCTTTGTGTGTTTATAGCATTCTTTGATGGTAGTTTGTATTTCTGTGGGATCAGTGATGATATCCCCTTTATCATTTTTTATTGTGTCTATTTGATTCTTCTCTCTTTTCTTCTTTATTAGTCTGGCTAGTGGTCTATTTTGCTGATCTTTCCAATAAACCAGCTCCTGGATTCATTGATTCTTTGAAGGGTTTTTCGTGTCTCCATCTCCTTCAGTTCTGCTCTAATCTTAGTTATTTCTTATCTTCTCCTAGCTTTTGAAAATCACAAGCATTCCTCCACACCAATAACACACCAACAGAGAGTCAAATAAAGAGAGAACTCCCATTCACAATTGCTACAAAGAGAATAAAATACCTAGGAATAAAACCTACAAGGGATGTGGAGGACCTCTTCAAGGAGAACTATGAACCACTGCTCAAGGAATTAAGAGAGGACACAAACAAATAGAAAAACATTCCATGTTCATGGATAGGAATAATCAATATTGTGAAAATGGCCATACTCCCCAAAGTAATTTATAGATTCAATGCTAGCCCCATTAAGCTACCATTGACTTTCTTCACAGAATTAGAAAAAACTACTTTAAATTTCATTTGGAACCAAAAAAAGCCCGCATAGCCAAGACAATCATCAGCAAAAAGAACAAAGCTGGAGACATCATGCTATGTGACTTCAAACTATACTACAAGGCTGCAGTAACCAAAACAGCTTGGTACCAGTACCAAAACAGTCATATAGACCAAAGGAACAGAACAGAAGCCTCAGAAATAACACCACACATCTACAACCATCTGATCTTTGACAAACCTGACAAAAACAAGAAATGGGGACAGGATTCCCTATTTAATAAATAGTGTTGGGAAAACTGGCTAGCCATATATAGAAAACTGAAACTAGACCCCTTCCTTACACCTTATACAAAAATTAACTCAATTTGGATTAAAGACTTAAACATAAGACTGACCTAAAACCATAAAAACCCTACAAGAAAATCTAGGCAATACCATTCAGGACACAGGCATGGGCAAAGGTTTCATGACTAAAATACCAAAAGCAATGGAAACAAAAGCCAAAATAGATGAATGGGATCTAATTAAACTGAAGAATTTCTACACAGCAAAAGAAACTATCATGAGAGTGAACAGGCAACCTACAGAATGGGAGAAATTTTTTGCAATTTATCCATTTGACAAATGACTAATATCCAGAATCTACAAAGAACTTAAACAAATTTACAAGAGAAAGACAAACAACCCCGTTAAAAAGTGGGCAAAGGATATGAACAGACACTCCTCAAAAGAAGACATTTATGAAAAAATGCTCATCATCACTGATCATTAGAGAAATGCAAATCAAAACTGTAATGAGATACCATCTCACACCAGTTAGAATGGTGATTATTAAAAAATTAGGAAACAACAGATGCTGGAGAGGATATAGAGAAATAGGAACGCTTTTACATTGTTGGTGAGAGTGTAAATTAGTCCAACCATTGTGGAAGACAGTGGGCGATTCCTCAAGGATCTAGAACCAGAAATACTATTTGACCCAGCAATCCCATTACTGGGTATATACCCAAAGGAATATAAATCATTCTAGTATAAAGACACATTCACATATATGTTTATTGTGGCACTATTCACAATAGCAAAGACATGGAACCAACCCAAATTCCCATCAATGATGGACTGGATAAAGAAAATGTGGCACATATGCACTATGGAATACTATGCAGCCATAAAAAAAGGATGAGTTCATGTCCTTTGCAAGAACATGGATGAAGCTGGAAACCCTAATTCTCAGCAAATGAACACAAACACAGAAAACTAAACACTGCATGATCTCACTCATATGTAGGAGTTGAACAATAAGAACACATGGACACGGGGGAGGGGGAACATCACACACCGGGACCAGTCGGGAGTGGGTGTCTGGGGGAGGGATAGCATTAGGAGAAATACTTTACATGTAGATGACGGGTTGATGGGTGCAGCAAACCACCATGGCACATGTATACCTATGTAACAAACCTGCATGTTTTGCACATGTATCCCAAAACTTAAAGTATAATAATAAAAAAATTATGTGATAAAAATGGAAAAAAAAAATGTGATAAAAATGGAAAAAAGAAGGTTTTAAACTATTTTGGTAAGAAATGATTGTGTCAGGGAAATAATGGTAGTAGTGAGGAGTGCTCAAATCATGGGCAGACTGAGGGCCAAGCCAATGGGATGTGAAGATGGATTGCATATGCTAAATGAAAAAGGATATGTTAAGTTGCAAAAGCATATTAGACATTTATGATGGGATGTAAGCTATATGAGAATATGAGTTATATGAGCATGAACTCAAGTGAAAAGATCTGCCCTACAGACATAAATTTGGAAATCACATAGAAATAGTATTAGGTTGGTACAAATGGAATTGTGGTTTTTGCCATTACATTTGCACCAACCTAATTTTTTTAAAGTCATGGAACTTAATGACATCACTAGTGATGACTCTCATCTGTACAGTTTTGAGGTAGCTGGGTTTCTCAATAAATAAATATATAATCTATAGATTGATGATATAAAAATACATTAATTCCTTTTAAACAAAACTATAGAACCTTACGTTTTAAATATGCTTGTTAAATATTCACAATGAGGAGTCATGCATTTATTCCAAGTATTCTGAACATGTATTTTAAGCAGTTGTTTTTATTATTTAAGACTCTGTTATCAACCCAGCTCACACTAAGCAAGGACTTTACAAGATAGGCATAGTGCCAAACAAAGCCCCAGGACAGCACTATTGGGGCTTGAACACTGCCAGGGCTCATCTTTGTTTCTTGTCTCAGAGTCTCCATGTGTGTCTGCTGCATTTCTCCCTTTCACTACAGGCCAGCTTTTTCCACATGGCAGAAAGTGTATTTGCTGACACTCTCCACCTTTACATCTATGGCTTCTGTGATTCAGAGAAAAAACATGTCTCCCAAAAGCAAGGAAGAGTCAAAGGGCCAGGAAAAAAAAAAATCTGTATATTCAACACAGTGTTCAAAAACAATTTAACAGTCTTAAGAAAATGTATCTTTTTTAGGTTCTTCATTCATTGTTTATATACTGAAAATGAAATTATTACTGTTTATCATTTAAAACCTGTAATGATAAAAATAATGGAAGCATTAGAAATTTTTTTATCCAACTTTTAAATAATTCTTTGTGCTTTTCCCCAGATCTAATAAAGAGTATTAAGATTGGCTTAACAATTCATCTGCTGGGTATTTGATACGTATACAACAATAAGGGATAGCATTGATGATGTTTAGAAGATAGGATGGTATTCATTTTTCAAAAGAGTATTTATTTTGAAGCCCAATGCTCTATGTCACATTTTAAGATTACTTAGGCAAGTATAGAAAAAAAAGGGTCTTGAAGCTATGGAATACGATGAATTTACCACAGTACACTGAGATAATACATTATTCAATACCGCATGTGAAAATAGATCTTCTAAAGAGGGAAGAGATACATTTCCGTCATTCATTTACTCAATAGGCATTTATTGAATTGTCTCTTCTATTCAAAGTATAGCAGTATACCTGTTCTAGAGAAAGAAAAAATAAACTGAAAAAATGACATATCTGTGTAACTCTAAATATTACAAGGAAAAGGAGGCCAGTGCAATTCATTAATTAATCAGATCTATCCAGAATTACTCTCGCCACCACCACAAATTGTCTAACCCCCAGCATTTCTCAAGACAAGGACTGCAGAAAACAGACACAGCCTTGCGCCTGGTCTTTCCATAATGGCGATCGACCACACAGAACTCAAAGCCACCCTTATAAAATACGAATCAGATTCAGCCACTCTCTGAGTCTCAACTCTCTAATTATTTTCACTCACCCCTAGAATAAAATACAGAATTCTTACCTTGGTATACACTATCTGATTTCATGCTCACTCTTGGAATCATCCCGTTTTCCTACTACTCTTTCTCCCTCTTCCTATGATCCATTTTTGTTCATTTTGCTTTTCATTACTATTCCAAGCCTGGGGCAACTGAAGCATAGAGACTTGCTCTTCTCTCTCCCTGTAATTCTCTTCCTACACATATCTGCATAGGTCATTCCTATACAGTATTCAGGTCTCTGTTCAGAGGCCACCTTCTCAAAGCTCATTCTAGACCTTCAAATCCCTATCACTTGGTTTACTTTAATTTTCTTTTTCTTTTCTTTTCTTTTTTTTTTTTTTTTTTTGAAAAGGTCTCGTCTTGTCGCCCTGGCTGGAGTGCAATGGTGCAATCTTGGCTCTCTGCAACCTCTGCTTTCTGGGTTCAAGCTTCTCCTGCCTCAGCCTCCCGAGTAGCTGGAACTACAGGCACCCACCACCACGCCTGGCTAATTTTTTGTATTTTTAGTAGAGACAGGGTTTCACCGTGTTAGCCAGGATGGTCTTGATCTCCTGACCTCGGGATCCGCCCGCCTCGGCCTCCCAAAGTGCTGGGATTACAGGCGTGAGCCACTGCGCCCGACCAGTTTAATTTTCTTCATACCATATACCTCTAATTGGCAATACAGTGTATACGTATTTAGTTGTTTAATATTTTTATCTAAAACTCATGTATGAACTTCTGGGAAGAAGAGATTTTGACTATTTGCTCTATTTCAGGGCATAGAAATGCTTGGCACATAGGTGATATACAATGAATTCTTCTTTAATTCACTACTTTATTAAATGTACCTATGCATACTTCATGTAAATAGACATGAGTCCCACTTACACCACTTTCTAGCTCTGAGGCCTTGATCAAATAAGATAACTCTCAGTAGCAAAATGATCATAATAATGACATTTATTTTATTTCATATGTAATGTCCTTATAATATTGCCTAGAACATTTGAATCTTTATTGAAGGTTATCACAATAATTTTATTTATTTTATGTCATTCTTTACATTATAAAAATGTGTTGTATTAATGTAAGGTGAAATGCATGTATATAAAATATGTATAAATATAGTGTCCTCATTACCCTATCAGTATTAGATTCCAGACAGAAATGAGGTTTTATGGGAAGGCAAAAGTCTGTATTACACAAAAGTTTTACATATAATGACCACAGAGCAATTTTTTAAACTACTACTAGATTTATTCTTTTTTAAAAAACTGTAGTTCAAATTCTCATCTAAATCTTAGTATATATCAAAAAATAGTTTCATAATATTTGATTTTAATTTTAACTTTAATTTTAATTCACATTGACTTCAGTAACAATTATTCTTAAATTGCATAACTCTTCTTTCATCTTTTGCTTACCTTCAACATCCAGAAAAATAAATAAAAATTGACAATATTTAAAATAAAATAAAGTTAAATGTCAATAAGTTTTCTTTTTAACTTATCTATGGCAGAATAAATCCAAATAGGACTTACCTATTTTGTGCTTATTGCCCTTAAGGGAAAAAAGATAAAAGACATAAGAGTGTGTCATGTCAATGTGTGTCTTCAAATCAGGGCATATCAGTCTAACTTCCCACACCTTTCTATGTACAGTCCTCTAAATGGTAACTTGTTTTCCAGTGATGGCTTTTTGCACTATGTTTGAAATTCTTTGGATATGTTACTGTATTATTCCATATGGATCCATCTATGGCACCACATCTATGGAACCACATTAAGAAAAGGTTATTTTTTGTTCTGCAACAACAACAACAACAAAAACAGAGTTCAAACATTTATTTACAGGGTTTTGCATTGACCTGACAATAATACTCAAAGGAATGACTGATTTTGCTTAGACCATTTTTTTCTGGCACGCAGACAAATGTTAAAGTGAAATGCTAAAAAGTAGTGTAAGTATACTGTCAAAAGGCAGCACAAACAACATCCATATCATTGATCAATAAAATCTTTGCTGCTAATGCTGATGGGAAAATATTTTTAGTACTTAAATTTTTTCAAGTTTAACAAACATAGCTCATGTCCCAGTATTTCCAGTGTGCAGATTACCAGACACAGTTATAGTGGTATTAGATATGGATTTCCTTCTCATGAATTTTAGTGAGATATGGACAAGATCTTACAAAAATTGACACCATCAGGGGAATAATTAATCTTAAAGGATGGAGAAGGATATTAACTACGCCCTGTAATACCTACCAGAGAGCCACCAAGAATGTTGGAAGGATTTCTTATTACTAAACATATCATTACTTATTTAAACTGAAACAACTATTACTATTAAAAAATAGTTACCTTTTTATTTTACCATTTTACTATGTGCCAGATAAGTGACTATCTTCAGTTTGCTTTACACATTCTATTTAATTGCCATAACAACAATGTTCAATACTTCCATTTACAATTGTGGAAACTGAAGTTCATGGAGCTTATTTATGTTGCTTATGTGGTGAATAGAATTTATTGTAAGGTGTATATAGTTCCAAGGCCATGATTTTTTTATCACTTAAGTATATTATCTATTGAAATAGCCTAAAATTTAAAAGAATTTCTTTGTTGTGTTAATAATAAATATTTTAAATAAATTAGAAGTATTTTCTGAGCATTATATCATCTGCTACTAGTGGGGGATCATTTATAGCAAAGGAGTTAATATTTGGAAGAATAAATATAATAAAACTAAGGATTATTTCATTGTTTTAATTAAAGAATTGGAGCCTGTTTCATAAGAAGTCCAAATAGAGTGGGACAGTACAGCATGAACAGATTGACAGCGCCAAAGGTATTATGTGTTCAGGTGGATGAGACAGAACCAGAATTATTAAATGCTCCACACTAGAACCACCTGCTATGAATTGTTAAACTGTACCACTGAAGATTCAACAGAATTGTGAGAATTTCTTAAGATAGAATCTGCAGGAGTCAAATGAAAAATATATAGTCATGCAACCACATAAAACATGTTGATTTATGTTTAATAAAAAAGAAAAATCTACATAAAGATAAGTGTCAGAGACAATATTGGCAACAATACGAAAAGAAAAACAACTATTCTCTAACAAAGAGATTCTAAAAATTGCAAAAGAATGAAAAATGACCTAGTAGAAAGTTGAGCAAGTTATATTAATAGGCAATTCATCTCACCATTACTCAGAAAAGTATACATTAAAATAAGAATGAGATACTATCTGTAGCCATCAGATTGGGAAATATGAAATGAGTTCTTAACATTCAACAGAGGAAAGGGTAGAGGAAATGAGTGCTGTCATGTGTTACTAGTGGAAATATAAATGGCTTCAACCTCTGGGGAAAATAACCTGGAAGTAGCTATCAAAATTGAATACGCATATAACCTTTCACCCAGGAATCCTAGTCATCCCTTTTCTTTGTTTATTTTTACTGCATCATCATCCTCACCTAGAGCTCCCAATTTTATCCAAGTTTTCCTACATCTGATCTTTCAACACTGTAGACAACAGAAGAACAAGTTGGCTACAGTAGTGTATCCCAAAAAATGGATTGTTTGGGGGGGCTCAGAGGCTGTAGATGATTTTGATTACACAGTTGGTATCATCAGAATGCCTTGGAGATTGTTTTCTACATGGTTTAGTTGTTTCAATGCAGGTGTAGAGAAGGTAGAGAGTTTGCCTGCATATGGTATTTGGTTTGGTTTGGTTTAGCTTGGTTTCTCCAAGCAGAAATGAAAGGAGAGAGAGGTAAATGTTAATAGTAATGGTAAGAAAAAAATACAAAACAAATCATAGTATGTTAGCTAAAATCAGAGGAAACGAAAGGGGAAAAGATCCCATGAATAGGGAGAGAGTAGTTGCGACTGTGGGCTAAAAGTGAGTTCTCCTGAGGTTAAAGGACAAACAGTTGCAATTGTTGACCATGTACAATATAAGAATAAGAGACCATCATGTGTTAATTATTCCATAGCTTCATGTTTTCAGTGAAACATTATGAAAGGTCTAGGATTTTCATTGACAATCTCTGACCTGGTAATATGCCCTACCGATCTTACTAGCCCAGGAGAATGTTTGGAGCACAAAAATCTTTCTGCTTCCTGTGTAAAGTTTTCCAATGAGATTTACATAAAGAAGAAAAAGAAAGAAAGAAAAAACGTTCTGGAGTATGATTATGAAATGAGTAGGGCAAGGTGTGCAAAAAGATCATTAGAGGAGGGGCAGTCAAGAAACCAAATCACCATGCTATTGGAAAGATTATTCACAAAAACATCAAAGTCCCTCACAAATACAGAAATTAGAGTTGGCAAGAAGATTGTGAAGCAAAAGTAAAAGATATCAAGGTATACATGAATTTATCCAAGAGGTAATTAGATGTCAACAACTAGTAGTAGATGTAAAGCCAAGTAATATAAGACTTATTTTAAAAAGTTTTGTTTTTTCCCAATCAGATGGAGATATCTATCATATATTTGATATTACCTTGGTGGACCAGAGAATATGAGGTCATAAAGTATTAAGTACTATTATAGAAAAAAGTGAATGGGTATGGAAATTAAAATATAATCAGCACATAGAATTAAATGATAACTGGGTTAGTGTTTGTTAAGCTTCAACTGATTTTCATTCTGTTCAGATAATCTCACTGAAATAAGAAGTTACTGTAAAAATGCTAGAAGCCAAGGGAAAGAAGGTGCAATATTTCTCAGAGGATCAGTTTATTTAAAAATCTCCAGATACAGACTTTGACTTGCGTATGAACAATGAAGAGTTTCTAGAGAAGTTCCTGCACAGCACTGGATTGTGGTTGTGGAAAACTGAAATAGTCACATTAAGGCCCCTTTGGACAAAAGAATTGTGTTCTTCATTGTGAATACCACAGTGGCAACAAACAAAACAACTCTTAAACTGTCATATCATTGTACAATAATTACTCCCATCACACCTTGATAAATGAAATTTTAAAAGAGGATTTAGACACCATGTAGTTTAACTTTCTCACAATCCAGAGATTTGCCTTAAACATATCTGTAAGTTTCATGAGACCAGTAACAGATTCTTCCTTGTTCACCGTTATATTCTAATACCTGTCAAAGTACTTAGCACATTGTAGGCAGTTAGTACGTGTTTGTTGAATGAACACATTTTTAATACTGTTGCCTGTTTCACCCAAGTCAGCTGCTCAAGTGGACACTACCATTCTCCATAACTTGAAAGTGTATTTAAGCATGTTACTCCTACTTTTACTTCCAGAGTAGTTGGGAATGCACACAGTTGAGGACACATTCTTTGATTATTGCAAAGAAACCTCAGGTAAGAATATTCTAACTTTCAACCTGGTCCCCTCACTCATTTGATGCAGACAAGTGAATAATTATGCATATAGGGATCTCATTCCCTCTTGATTCAGTCACTTCCATTAGCCTTTATATGAAGGCTAAATCTATTGCCCTTACCCACCTTCAAAATACTCCCAATATTTTTATGTAATATTATATAAAATTCCATTAATATTTTAATTTCCTAGTCAATGATAATGATGTCAGTTCCTAAAATTTTGATTCCACATTCTTTTCATTTTTCATATGTTAATATGTTGCATTCCTTTTTTGTTCTCCTATTTCACCTTAAGTACACAAATTTGTATTCTATATTTATTTCAGACTTCTTCCCATGTGCGTTTTAACATTTCATGTTGAGAACTAAAAGTAAGATGTTCTCAAATTCATAATCCCCTAGGGAGCTTTTGTTCTTGCCTGGACTTGATAAAGTAAAACTATGCTATTCAATCTAATTTCTTTCTCTAAAAGTTTTTCTAAGTGGCTATAATATTAATGTAAAGTTTCTTCAATAGATTTTGTCCTAAATAAATCACTGAAAACTGCATGAGTTTTTACTACAAACGACTTCCTCCTGAGAAAAAAAGAGTACCATGACTCCATTCTCTGTATGTATAGCAACAGGCTGAGAAAGATTCATGTTTAAAATTCAAAGACTGTGACTAAATTAGAAGCATCTATGTTAAAATTTTTTCAGATGTGGATGTATTGGTTTCCTTTAATCTAATGCTTCTGTGTGTGTGTGTTTCACCATATATTTCTGTTTTAGAAAAAAAAAGTCCTTAAAATTAATCTCCAAAAGAAGTTTTTTGTACACAGTTTATTTCATTTATTAAATGTGGAAAATGCCGACAAACCTCAATAAACTGATATACCAACTGGACCAACATCTAAAACATTTTCTTCGATATCTATAATTTTAATAACATGTTAGAAAGCAAATAAGGGAATTGAGAAAGAATTTGATAACTTAAATGCAAGATTCCTGATGACACTAAACAACTGAATATAAATATAGGAACTTGAAGACTATTATCTTTCTTGGCTAGTTATTCATTTCTGTTATTCACAAATATTTTTTCTTTACAATATGATTCAGCATTCATTGAAATACAGTAGAAAGTAAATATGAGTATATACCTATTTGAGTTTCATTTTCATTGTGTCTATGAAAATTTAAATGTTTCCAAACTAATATCATTAGTCCTGTAACTTATCAATCTAAACATTCTACTTCTATTTTTTCCTATTAGATTTCATACTCAAAATATCAACAGTCAGTATGGAAAGGAAGGATTTCCCATACTACAGAGGCAAAAATAAAGATACAGTGGATGAAAAGTTTAACTTCATGCTTTTATCTCCTCTATGACTAATATTGAACTAATATGATGGAAGGTGAAAAGATATAACTTGGTGTCTAAATTAATTCAGTATTGCCCAGCAGTTCTTTTCATAAGACTGGTGAAAAATGTTTCCTCTGGTAACTTTAAATCAATTTTTTGTAATTAGCATTTAGTTGTGTTCTTAAAAATGAAATTTGGCTTCTTTTTGTCTGCCAACACCAATTTTCAGCTCCGCAGCTAAAGAATAGGTCTTTTGTGTTAAAGCCAGCAGGTTTGAAGTCATGTTGTAATAACTTATGGAAGTTATGTCATTATATTACCCGTGGTAATTAATTTATTTTCTTCTAAATTTAATATTTGTTTATTCATGCATTCAGAATTCTGTTTGTACTGACTTATGACAAAGATATAAATGCTATGCTGAAAGACCAAGGATTACTTATTAGAAATAATATTTTCTTTGAAATGAAAAAGGAATCTTTTCTCATTTTTCTAATACATTGAATATGTACAAACTTCCTTCAAAAATGATAAAAATAAGTTATATGTTAATTTTAAATTTCTGTACTATTCATTGACAAAATATACATCATAAAAAATGCAACTGCATTTATTTCATCTCATTTTATTTCCATAAATCAAGAGAAACCTGATTTAAATATTCATTCTTTATTTTATTTTTAAACCCAGAATATCTGGTTAAGAATACTTACCTTAAACATATTAAGATATTTATCAAATCATTTACCTTACAGTTTCACTCAGAAATAAAAAAGTGCAAAATTTTTATCATTAGTCCTGTATCTTATCAGGATACAGGATAATTGCAAAATTTTCCAGATAAATTGTCATCTTTAGGACATTCAGAATCCCTAAGGAATCGAATTATAAGAACTATCAAGTGTTGTATTTTTGTAGCCACCTCTCTGATAGGCCTACAAAACTTACATGAAATGATAACTGCCCTCAGTGTCTACCATTTAGTTGAGAAAAGGAAAAAAGTCAAAGTATGAATTAAAACTACATAATTATGACTAAAATAGTTTCATAAAGGACAGTAAAGAGGCACAAACTGTCTTGTTTTATTGAATGTTGGGCTTAGTATCTATCTTAGTCTACTAGAGCTGCCATAACAAAATACCTAACTATGGGTGGCTAAAATAACAGAAATTTATTTCTCACAGTTTTGGAGTCTTGAAAGTATAAGATCAAGTTGCCAACAAAGTAGCTTTCATTGAGGCCTCTTCTCTTGGCTTGTAGGCAAGTACCATCAGGCCACATGACTACTTCTTTGTGTGCACTTGAATTGCGGGAGACCTCTGGGATCTGTTTCTCTTCTTAAAACAACACCAATTCTATGGGATGAAGGCTTTGCCCTTATGACTTCACTTAACCTTAATTACTTCCTTAAATACCTATCTCCAAACATAGTCAAATTTGGAATTAGGGCTTCAAAATATGAATTGGAAGATGTGACATAATTCAGTCTATAACAAAATCTGAACCTTGACTAATGGAAAAAATCTAAATAAGTCAAAAGAAGAAAAGAAGTATCATCAATAAGGATTAAAAACCATGAAAAGAGTCATATAAGGGTAATTATATATTTACCAAAACCAGATAAATGGCCAGATCTAAAGTATAGAGATGAAAATAAATACGGTGAAATAATGTTTTCTGAAAGACTACTGAACATTAAATTGTCTTAAAAATCCAGAAAAAAAATATTTCAGAATCTCTCTTCTCTTCCCTTCACATACATATACACATGCACTATCTTCCTTCAGCTGTATATGTGTCACTAATTAGAAAACTTTGGGCCTTATATAATAGTCTTTGGAGGATACTAAAATTACATATTGAAATCAGCTGCACAAAGTACTCAGCTAAAGAACGTGACTAAATAAATATTTCAATATCAGTACTAAGTATTCAATAGTTATTAAATGTAGATGAAAATGGTAATAAGATAGAACTCTGGCTTCTACACAGGCTACTTTAACATGTCATCTCATTTGCGGCTATATTAGAAAAGTAGTTCCTATAGAATATTGTTGTACATAGGAATCTTGGGACTTAAAGAATACCTTGAAAAATGAGATTATTTAGATTTTATCAGATATTAAAATCGACACCTAATCAATGTATCTATATTCTTTCTATTATTCCTTTGAGGATAAGCACTAAAGCTTTGAATTTTATTTCCGGAAAAAAGGAAACATAACAATCATGATTTAGACAAATATTAAGAACTTAAATTTTCCTATTTATCAACAATGAGTTTCATATGATTTATATATGTCTACCACAGCTGCTATAACAAAATGGCACAGACTGGGTGAATTAAACAACAGATTTTTAAAAACAGTTATGGAGACTTGAAGTTCGATATCAAGGTGCTATCAGGGTCAGTTTCTAGTCTCTCTTCCTAGCTTAGAGACAGCCACCTTTTTGTTGTGTCTTTGTGACAGGCCAGGTCTCCATTAGGAACCAGAGCTGTCCGTCTTTACCAACACTTGCTGTAATTCTGTTGAATGTATTAGTTAAACATTAAAGAACTGGAGAAACTAGTGCCTTAGTGCAAAGGGCTAGAAAGTAAAACAGGTCCATTATAACACCACCTGGACTTTCTTAGATTCTAGGGTTTACTTAAAATAATGGAGACATTCTTGCACATGTTGTACCAGGACTCACTTTAGATAATATTTTAAGTAATTTTTCCAAGCCTCTGAAGTAGTTGTCTAAACCCAGGACCCTAGTCAAAGAATAGATAGAGTGAAACACTTTGGCTTTCAGTTTGTAGGTGTACTGAGTATATGTAAGCACTAGAAAAACTTGTAACTTTGACTTGGTTTGGTGAATTACTACAAACTTCTCCCTGTAACCAGTTACAGAAATAAACTCCCTTCTTTCCCAGTCTGTCTTCATCTCCTTATTGAACCAGGAGAACTAGCAGCTGGACCACTGTTTGGTCTGGGAACATCTTCACATGTTCTTTCCTCTCTGTGTGTGAAGGGATATCTCTGGTGTCTCTGCCTCTTTGTATAAAGATCTCAATACTATCAAATTATAGTACTGCCCTTATTACCTCATTTGGCCATAGTTACCTTTCTAAAGACCCTATCACCAAATGCATTTACATTGGGGGTTATGGCTTCAACAAATAAATTTTTAAGGGGTAAAATTCAATCCATAACAATCTATATTTAGTTTCAAAGATGGAAAGGTAAGGTCAATAAGATAATAGAATTATAGTTTTCTAATGTCATCTTCCTCCCCACAAAAGTCATCAATTTTGACAACTACCCTTGTATAAGAGTACCTATGAAGTAGTCTAGGAGTTCAGCAGAGAAGTTCTAGGAGACCATGTAAGCAAAAAATCCAAACATAGATGAATTGTAAAAAAAAAAAAAAAAAAAAAAAAAAAAAAAAAGAATAGTCTTCCTTTACCCATGTCACAGTTTTACCAAGGTATAGCTCAATGCAAAGAGAGAAACAATTGACAATCAATTTATCCCTTGAGGGAAAAAGAGTATAGTGAGGAAGTGCCCAGCTCCCTCAGCCATGCAGATGGTACCCAAGTGGGCAAGAGAGATGCTGTCCCTTTCTTTCTTGCCTCAACCAGAAAGCTGTGGTGATCAGCATAGCTGAGTGATTTGGAGAGGGTGGAAATAGGGATGAGAGGCTGTGCACCCTACTACTTGCTCTGCAAACTCTATCAGGAAGCCTGCCTATGAGATACTTAGTTTACCTTATCTATACACCCCCTTGAAACTGGCCTATGGGAACCACAAATGCTCCACATGCCTCTCCTCCATTCCACTCCTATGCTGGCCCTCTAAGCATGTCCCTGGAGATAGTGAGCGAAAGCATCTCATGCAAACAATCAGCTAAATTCTGCAGGGTTGGGAGAAGGTGTACAAATGAGTCTTTCAGAACACAACCTTAGGGAAAAGAAACAAGAGGCTCTTGGCACCTGGCTTACTTTGCAGGACAGAGAGAAAGCCTATAGTCTTTTTTTTTTTTTTTTTTTTATACTTTAAGTTGTAGGGTATATGTGCATAACGTGCAGGTTTGTTACATATGTATACTTGTGCCATGTTGGTGTGCTGCACCCATCAACTCGTCATTTACATCAGGTATAGTCTTAAGAATCTCTCACCTGAATGAAAACAAGAGCTGTGGAGAAGGCACATTCATTAAAAAAAGGTCTGAGAGAACCTCAGAATTCCTAGTCAATTTAATTGGTAAGGGTGTTTATCTTTTGAAACCAGGCAATAAAGACTGTAGGAAAAGACTGCATATGTAATGCAAAGTCAGAAATGAAAAACTTCAAGAAATTAAAAAGAAATGAGGAAAACATGACACCACCAAAGAAATACAATGATATTCCACTAACCCAAACCTTAAATAAAGGCAGATATATGAATTGACAATTTAAAATAATTGTTTTAAGTAAGCTCAGTGAACTATAGGAGAACATAGACAACTCACTGAAATTTTTTTTAATGAAAAAACAACTAGTTTAATAAAAGGATAAAATCATCTTAAAAATAAATTCTGGAGACGAAGAATACAACAAATGAAATAAAAATGTAATAGAGAGCATAAACAACAAACTGATCAATCTGAATAGAGAATCTGTAAGCTTCAAGATAGGTCATTGGAAACTATCTAGTCGAGGATAAACATTTTTTAAAAAATGGAATTAAAAGGAATGAGCAAAGGTTGCGGTATTTATAGAACACTGTCAAAAGAGATACCATTCATATTATGAGAGTAACAGAAGGAGAAAAGGGGCAGGAAGATTATTTAAATAAGTAATGGGTGTAAACTTTCCAAATTTGGAGAGACATATGGAATTCAGGTACATGAAGTTCAAAAGTTGCCAAACAAGTTCAAAAATACTTGTTCAAAAAATACTTCACTAAGACAAGTTAAAACCAAAGTGTCCAAAATAAAAGACAAGGAATGAAGTTTGAAAGCAGCATGAGAAAAGAGGCTTCAAGCACCAGTAACAAGACTATCAGCAGACTTTTCAGCAGAAACATTGTAGGCCAGGAGAAAATGGAATAATACATTCAAATTTCTGAAAGAAAAAACACTGCCAACTGAGACTATTTTATTTGGCAAGGGTATCCTTCACAAATGAAGGAGAGATACAAAGTTTTCTATAAAAAGAAAAGTTGAGACCATTCATCACCATTAGACCTGCTCTGCCAAAAACTACTAAAAAGAGAGTTCTCTGAGCTGAAATAAAAGGATGCTAACTAGCAACATGACAACAAATGAAAGTGTAAAACTCACTGGTAAAGTTAACAGAGAATTCAGAATATTCTAATTCTGTAGTAGTGATATGTAAATCAATTATAACTTGGTGTAAATGTTAAAAAAAGAAATAAAAATTAATGCAGCTGTAATATTTTATTAATTGGGATGCTATGTACAAAATGTAAATTATGATATCAAACATAAAATGTGGGAGGGGAAAATGTAGTTCTTGTATGCAATAAAAGTAAAGTTTTTTAAAAGCAAAAAAAGAAAAAAGGTAAAGTTGCAATCACGTTAAAATAGACTGCTATAACTGTAAGATATTTTATGTAAGTCTGACTGTTACCAAAACCTATAGTAGTTACACAAAAAAAAAAGGGAAGGGAAAAAAGCATACCACTACAAAATATTCTCCAATTACAAAGAAAAAAAGAGAAGAAAAAAAATCCACAAAAAAACCACACCTAACAAAATAGCAATAGTATGTCCTTGCCTGTCAACAATTACTTTAAATGTAATTAGATTACCTTCTCCAATCAAAGATATAAAACATGCAAAGCCTATTTCCTGTGCCACTTTAGCCCACCACATCTTGAGATGCAATTTCTGTTACTTGCTCAAGCCCAATTAAACAAACAAACAAACAAACAAAAAAACACTCACATAACAAATTACATGATGCAGATTTATTACTAATAGATATAAAGGAAGGGGGCTATACAAACCTAGGATTCATGGTGAGTTAGACCCCTGCTTAGGAAAACTGCGCCAGATAAATGAAATTTCACCTGCCCATGCGCCATCTGTACTGCAACTGAGAGACCTGAAAAGTGGCCTACTCCAGGATTTATACCCCAGGGAAACTTGATATGCTGTGTTAAAGTGTTGTAGGGCATCCTTTACTATGAGGAAAAGGAACAGAGCCCAAACTCTTCTGGCCAGTTCTTCCTTATCTCAGGATATTGTCTTCTCATCATATTCTGCAAATATTGAGAACTTAAAGCAAGAAAAGGGGAGGGAAGAACCAGATTGGTGCAGGACTACCAGGATAACTGAACTGTAGAGTCCTGAATGGATAAATAAAATAAAAACTTACAATATGGTGCCTACAAGAGAAATACTTCAGCCTTAGGGAAATACATAAACCAATACTGAAGGGATGAAAAAAGACATTCTATGCAAATAAAAACCAAAAGCGAGAAGAGATACCTATACTTATACCCGACAGAAGAGACTTTAAGTCTAAAATTGTAAAAAGAGACTAAGATCATTATATAATGATAAAGTCAAGTCATCATGAAGCTATAACAATTGTAAGTGTATATGCACCTGATATCAGAGTATCTTAATATATGATGCATATATTAACTGATCAGAAGGTGGAAGTAGATAAGAATATCATAATAATAGAGGATTTCAATACCTCATTTTCAGCCATGCACAGATTATTCAGACGGAAAATTAATAAGGAAACAGTAGACGTGAGCTACACTTTAGACCAAATGGATTTAACAGATATATACAGAACATTCTATAAAAGCAGTAGAATACAGATTATTCTTAATTATACATGGAACATTATCCAAGACAGATAACACAAAGTCTCAAATTTAGGACAAATGAAAGTATATTAAGCCACTTTTCTGATTACAATGTTAGTAGGACAGACAACATGCAGTTTTCTGGAAACCAGTAACAGGTGGAAACGGAAAAATCACATTTGTGAAAATTAAAAGCACACTACTAAATAACCAATGGACCAACAAATAAAGTAAAAGGAAATTTAAAAATACCTGGAGACAAAGGAAAAATGAAAACATAACATTCCAAAACTTATGGGATGCACCAGAATCCATAATAATAAGGAAAATTATGGTGATAATACCTATGTGGAGAAAAAATAAAGATCTCAAAGACACAAACTAACTTTATATTTCAAAACAATAAAAAAAAACTAAGTAAAAAGGAAGAAAACCACAAACATCAGATCAGAAATAAATGTGGAAGAGACCAGAAAAAACTGAGATCAATGCAATAAAGAGTTCTGTTTTTGTAAAAAATAAACAAAATTGACCAACTTTTACCCAGACTAAGAAAATAAGAGAGAGGATTCAAATAAATAAAATTAGAAATAAAAGAGGGAACATTACAGCTGATAGCATAGAAATACAAGGGATCATAAAACACTACTCGAAATAATTATAGTCCAACAAATTGAAAAACCTAGAAGAAAGGAACACATTCCTAGAAATGCACAACTTATCAAGATTGAATAATGAAGAAATAGAAAATCTGAACAGACCAATAACAAATAAAGCGATTGAATCTGTAAACAAAATCTCTCATTAAAGCCCAAGACTTCTTGGCTTCATGTGTGAATATTACCAAATATTTAAGGAATAATTAATGCCCATAATTCTCAAACTTTTTGAAAAATTGAAGAGGAGAGAATACTCTCCAAACTCATTTTAGTAGACCAGCATTATCCTGATTTAAAAAAAAAGAAAAGAAAAAAGTACAAGAATACCACAAGAAAAGAGAATTACAGGTCAGTATCCCTGAACATAGATGCAAAAATCCTCAATGAAATACTAGCAAACCAAATTCAAATTCAACAGTAGGTAAAAATAATTATTCACCATGATCAAGCAGAATTTATCCCTGTGGTACAATGATGATGCAACTCACTCTTACCACATCTTTACAACATAGTGTCAGAAGTCATGGCAAGAGAAAGAGATTAAAGGCATCCAAATAAGAAAGAAATAGGTAAAATTATCTGTGTTTGCAGATGAGATGACATGATCAGAAACCCTAAAATTCCACAAAAAAAATTGCACCATTATAAATAATTAACAAATTCAGTAAAACTGCAGGATACAAAATCAACATACAAAAATCAATAGCATTTCTATCCATGATCAAAGAACTATTCAAAAGTTAATGAAGAAAATAGTCCCACGTATAACAGCATTTAAGAAACTACTTATGAGTAAATTTAAACGATGAAATGAAAAATCTGTACACTGAAAACTATAAAAATAAATGGAAAGTTATTCAGTCAGTATTCATGGATCAGAAGACTTCATATTGTCAAAATGTCTGTACTATCAAAAGAGATCACAGATTCCATGCAATTTCTATCAAATTCCAATGATATATTTTACAGAAATAGAAAAGACAATTCTAAATTTTGTATGGACCCACAAATGACAGAAATAGCTAAAGTAATCTTGAGAAAAATGGACAAAGATGCTGGAGACATCCTACTTCCTGATTTCAAAATATACCTCAAAGCTATAAGAATTAAAGCAGCATGGCACTGCCATAAAAACAGACAGATAAATGAAACAGAATAGAAAGCCCAGAAATAAGCCCATGCATGGGTAGTCAATTGGTATTTGACAAGGGTACCAACAATACACAATGAGGAAAAGATAGCCTCTTCAATAAATAGTGCTGGAGAAATTGAATATCCACATGCAAAAAATAAAATTGTATCTTTATTTTACATCATTCACAAAAATCAACATGAAATTCAGTAAACACTTAAACATAAGCCTTGGAGCTATGAAACCCTCAGATAAAAACGTGAGGAAAACTGACATTGGTCTTGACAATAATTTTTTGGATATGACACTAAAAGTACAGGAAAAAATAAACAAGTGGGACTATATCAAACTAAAATATTTCTGTACAACAAAAGAAATAATCAGCAGAATCAAAAGCCAACCTATGGAATGGGAGAATATATTTGCAAATCAAATATATTCTATTTTATCTATTATAGGTTAATACTATAATATATGAGAAACTACACAAATTAATAGCAAGAAACCCCAAAATAACCCAATTTAAAAATGAGGAAAGAACATGAATAGACATTTGTCTAAAGATGTCATATAAATTGTCAATAGATATGTAAAAATTTTTCAACATCATTAGTCATTAAGGGAGTGCAAATCAAAACCACAAAGAGATATTACCTTATGCTTGTTTGGATGGCTATTACGAAAATACATATGTTGAAAATAATGTGGAGAAAATGGAAACCCTATACATTGTTCATGGGGATTTAATTGGTGCAGACATTGAAGAAGGTTTTTCTTCAATGAAGGTTTTCAAAAATTTAAAATAGAACTGCCATATGGTCCAGCAATTCAATTTCTGGGTATATATTCAAAGGAAATTAAATCAATATGTCAAAGAGACATCTGCACTCCCAAGTTCACTGCAGTATTATTCACAATATCCAAGATATGGAACCAACCTAAGTGTCCATCATTGGATGGATGAATAAAGAAAAGTTGGTATATAGAGACAATGAAATCCTATTCAGCCTTTTAAAAGAAGGAAATCCTATCATTTGTAACACAATGAATGAAACTGGAGGACATTATGTTAAGTGAAATAAGTCAGGTACCGAAAGGCAAATACCACATAATTGCATATGTAGAATCTGAGAAAGTCAAATTCATAGAAGCAGAGGATAGAGTGGTTGTTGCTACAGGAATAGGATAAATTAGGAGATTTTGGTCAAAGGCTAAAAAGTTTCAGTTAGACAGAATCAATGTGTTCTGGGAAAAATATTTCAGAGAGAAGATATTTTAATTCTTCATTCTTAAATCTACACCCAAAAGCAAGACAGAAGAAAATACATAAAAACACAGAACTCATTTCTTCTGAAACTAAAAAATATCTGTAACACCTACACAGAAAAATTAGGAAGAGCTATCAATTGCAATGAACATTGGTGAATCAGTGGAATCCCATCAAGAGTATCCATCTTCATTCAATTGCAGCTCTCAGAGTATGCAGCTCTCCCCAAAATAGAGTACATGCCAAGAGGTGAACAACAGACTGTCCTGGCTTGTGAGTAACAAGATATGAGCCAAATACCTTATTATTTTTTTTTAATTCAAGGAGAAAATTGTTAAAACATCCTACTTTCTCTCCAAAAAGCAATTCTACTAGGCACAAACGCATTCACAGAGGAATTCTAAAATACTCCTTTAAGAAACTCATAGCTTTAATCCATATAAACTGTTCCAAACATTGGGAAAGAAAAAAGGAAAGCTTTTATTAATAATGCTAATATGCACTGTTCCAAAAAGTAGTCATGGGTAAAAATCACAGCAAAAATACCATTCATGATATGTGTACAAGAACCTTACAAATATTAGTCCATAGAATCCAGCAACCAAATCACAAATGAAATTAGAATTTTTTTCAGAGATCTCACGATGGCTCACTATTTGAAATAATTTAATATATGTCATTATATTCCCAAGTCATAGGTTGTACATGTAATAAAAGCCTATATTGCAAACTTACAACAATTAAAAATGAAAATGGATTAAATGTCTATAAAAATGGAAATGCATTAGAGGTCCATAAGTGGACTTGTTGTAGCTAAACTACAGCACATTCATACAATGAAATACTGAGCAGTTCATACAATAAAAATGCAATCTTGAGTGCACTGTTATAAGATATATTGTTGAGTGAAAAAATGCAGAACAGTATATATGTGTGTGTACACACATGTGCATATATGTGTGAACAAAATTTAAAAATTAATGAGTATATATGACTGAAACGTATAGAATACTTGCAAAAGAATACACAGAAAATTTACAATGGTTGGGAAACAGAAAATGAGAAAACTATGCTCTTCATTGTATATTTTTTCTTAACTTTTAAGATTTATAACAATTGCATACATTACCTATTTAAAAATAAACGCAAAATTTGTAAGAAATACAAGTTTTCTTAAAGTGGCATGTAAAAGGGTAAGGCATTTTGAATTCCCAGCCATCAAGAACCATTAAAAAATTAATAAAAGGACTAGTAAGCATGACCATTTTAAAATCACCCACTCTTTACCATACACAGCCCAAATAAGGCTGCTCTCAAAGAGCCTGTCTTAAATGCCTGACTTTGAAATAATGTACATTTTTTCTATTAGCCATAACATTTTCTATAACGTACATTTCTTCTATTGGCCATAGCATTTTCTATAATGTACATTTCTTCTATTAGCCATAGCATCTTCTATAATGTACATTTCTTCTATAAGTCATGGCACTTTCTATACTTATACTTTATGCCTTGTATTATAGTAATTTATTTGCACACTCATTCTCTCACACCTTAGTACCTTTCTCATGCTATCAACTTTTCATAAATTTTTCTTGGGCAGTTATGACAATGAGGATTTTTCAGGAAGTCTTGGGTCAAGTATTATTTCCTCTAGAGACTTCTAGTCTAAGTTTTTAGTTTTTTGAGAATTTCTTCTCCATTCTTCCATGAACATCTTTATCTTACTACATATTATTCCCCAAATTACTATTCACAAGTTTATTATCCCCTCTAGGCCATTAACTCTCAGGAAGCATGTTACATGTATCACACCATTCAATTGTGACCACAATCCTCTGATGTAGGTACTTTACCCATATCCTGCTGATGAGAAACCTGAAGCCCAAAGATACAAAATAATTTGCCCAATTTACTGGATTTGACTCAAAGCTGTCTGATTCTATAGTTGTATACTTCACTTATATGCTATGCTATTACTCAGAAGTTAATATTGATATTAACATCTAGAGTTTTGATGCTAAGAAACGGTACATAACTTCTGCTTTCAAATAGGAAATCATTGAATGCATTTTCTCTCATAGTGATGATATTCCCCATCTAGTTCTAATTAAACCCACTGGTCACCTTGAGAATGATGATTAGTGTTTCTAATACTAGCCTAAGTCATAAGCATATAAGCATGCTTTAAACTGGTATATTTAGTTTCAAATTAAATAGTTACTGGAAAAAAAAAGATATAAGGAAAGTATATTTCTTAAATTTTCTGCTATAATTTCCTAAAAGGATAAGAATATAATGGTGCAATAAACTATGATGACTCAGTGTCTCCTTCATTATGCCAATGAAAACATAGTCTAGTATCTTAGTCTTGTCTATTTTAATATGAATGTTAAGTTTATACTGAAATGAACTCAAAAGAGATTATATAATCTTCACTTTTTTATGTCACTCATTATATTCTGCAAGTTATATCAGAAGTTAATTCTTTAAAATGTTCCAAAATTAGTATTGCTTTTTGTCCTATAATTTTAATAACTCAGTGTTGGGAACGATCATTTCACTTGTTCAAGAAAATTTAAAAGAAAACATGTAATGTACTTATGTTTACCTCAAAAGGGGAAGATAAATTTAAAAAGAAAAAGATTCAAAAACAGGCATAACTTGTTAAATTATTTCCTCTTTGATGACAAGAACCGAGTTTAGGAACTATAATCTCAGAACTTAAACTCTTGTCATCATTTTGAGAAAGGAAAAAAAAGTAATAATATAAACCAGAATTGAAAGTTGTCATTTCTCTTCAAGGAAGCAATTTTTATTCTTTTCATTTGTCAATCAGGGGATAATATGTAGCTTATTAATATAAGAACCAGAGGTTTTATTTCAGATTTTGATCAGAAGTGTTGATGCCACAAAGCTTCTGGATAAAACTAAGTATTTTGCTTCCTTCCTTCGGTTACATTGGGAGTAAAAAGGTAAGTGGGTATATCAGTACATTAATTTTGTGCCACTCTTGGCAATAAAATTAATAAATGACCAAAAACTTCAGTGTAATCATTTTATTCTAAACCTGTAACTTATGTTAAAAACATATTCTGGCTATAAAACAAATTTTCACGTGCCAAACACCAACAGGAGTTTACCATGCATTGGTGTGCCACCAGGGCATCATTCCAAAAAAGGATTTTCAATCTGTTCTTGCATCACATGACATGCACAATTAGCTAAGCTCAAGGCAAAAATGTTGTATGAATGCATGCTTCTGAAAGAGCAGCTGGCGTGGAGTCTTAAAATTCAGCTCAGTATCAAAGGAATAAGTTTAACGCAAGCCCAAGTGGGACTGCTAGCTTATGTCGATTACCAGCTGTCATGGAACCAACTTCAGGATTGCATACTGCTTCCTGTCCTTAAAAAGATTCACTAGTTTGAAGCAGAACACATGCTTTTGTTTTGCCTTATTTTTATTTTGGTCCAAATTTACTATAATTGGATATTTTATTCAATATGAATACTTCTTGGGTTTTCAGGGAAATAAAACTTTGAAATAGAGTAATAGGATTCTACATTAGCACCACTTTGATGGACCTTTTCTGGGATAACTTGTTTGGGTGACCTATGTGCTATCCTCCCTTGAGTGAAATTTCTACCTGCACAAGATTTTAAATTTTTCATCTTATTAAGCATCTAAAGCCATGCATTTTGAAAACTGAGGTTAATGGGTATCTTCCAAATAATTTATTTGCTTCCAAACTCCAAAGTCAATACATTTTCTGCAAGGATCATCTTTTACAATATTATATTTTAGATGGTTAGTACAGAATGTAAATAATTTTCATAAAGTGATGAATACAACCATTACATTCTAGTTTGATATTTTATAAGGGAATACACTTAGCCTTCTTAATGCTTCTAGGAGTTTAATCCTTAGGACCATCATAGATTAGCATTTACTAAATGTTAAATAAAATATAAAGTATGGTTATGTGCTATATATTAATAAATATGAAAAATGCTTATTATAACGTAGAAGGCATCATTTCAAAGTAAAAATGTATCATAACTTATATAATAATCTTGACTAAGAATTTTTTTAACATCTAGGCAAATCTACATATCAGCGCAGAAGAAACAACACGGTTGGCTTTTCTACTGGAGTCACTTAAATTAATTTTACATTTCTGAGGCTATATTATTACAACACAATACCTAAGGTCACAGGGAAAGACCTAATACCATTATATTTCATGAAGGAATCATTGACTATATTCTCCCAGGGGTACATATGGAACTGCCTCCCTCCCCTCCCCTGCTCCTTTTCTATATACTGGGAGGTCTTTTCTCTGTTAACATCTATGCTCTTTAAAGTTAGTCCTTGCAGCTGATGAATTACTTTCACAGTCAGTAAGTTCTACTTGGCTTGTCTTATTACTCATTGAGAATAGAGCTCAAGGTTCTATCCTTTCAGATCAATATTTTTGTTTTGTGTTTGCTGTGTTATTCACAAATTTCTATAAAAGCTTCTACAAACTACCTGGAATCATTTGCCAGGGAAACATGATAGACTTTGCTTCATATTGTGTGTTTCTTTTTTTCGTTTATATAGGAAAACACAAAGGGACTAGAGGAAACCACAGTGATTACAAAATTAGACTCCAAAAGGAGATTATATATTACCATACACACACACACACACACACACATGTGTGTATCTAATATATATTATATGGAATAAGTCATTAATGAAGCACACATGGATTGTTTCTACTGGAAATATTTGGTCTATTTAAAAATTCTCACCTTTGTTTATAAAAAATCCTAATGGCTAAAAGCAGATTTTTCATTGGTATTCCTAACTCTTTAAAGTGTGAATAAATTCATAATGCTGTAGGAGGCTCTGTCTTTTTTATTAGCTTTAAGAATTATTATTCATAATAAAAATCACATGTAAAGATATGCTGCAAACAAGCTAGAGAACATATCTTGACCATTGATTTTACAACTTCTACTCATAGGCTACAACAAAACTCTGAGAGAGTAATAAAGTTTACAAAAACTTTTAATTCAAGAAACTATGCTATGCAAATAAGCAAACTCTATGAATTTAGGTAACATAAGGGGTAGAAACAAAGGTATGTTGCCTTAAAAATTATTAAGAAGCTTAAAAATGAACCCTAATGATGTTCTAATTCTTAGTTCTATATATACTCTTATGATTTGCATGAACCAATATACATGAACACTAATGAATATAAAATATAAAGTGCTTTAGATTTTTATTGAATATGTTGCAATCATCTTTATCCATTATTCTTGAAGAAGTTTTGATTTTTCCTTCATGAAACCATTTATGTAAGAATGTCACACATCTTATACTCATTTAGATAATTGTAATTAGGCTATAACCAGTTCTGTAAACACTATCTTCCAAATAAATTGCTTCTACTGAAGCTACACCAATAAATTTTAAATATATCAGAGAAAAAAGTGCTCTGCTGTCGTTACAGCCTGCTTAAATCATAGAACTATATAAAAGACTTTGTTTAGGCCTTATTTTAATGGATTAGTCGGCAACATTCTCTTGCTCTAGTCTCCAGGCATCCAATTCATATGTTAATTAGCAATTATTTTTTAAATACCTCAAAACTGATCTTTTGGTCATGTGCAAAAGAATAAGTAAATAAAAATCTGTATTTGTTAGTTTAAATGGAACTAATAAAATTCCCTTTTAAAATATTTTTTGTTTGAATCTATCACCTCAATTCAATTGGAATGTGTTTTACTAAACTTCTGTCCTTCCAATAAGCTCAGTCACGCATGGTTAGGAAATCAGCCGCAAAAGTAGATTACACATATCTTACTTGAATAATCTTCAGTATACAGTTTAACACATGGAATCAGGCTGACATCTACAAAGTGATAAATCTATAATCTTAACAGCAATTGGAAATCATCAAGGTAGACACATCCTTTGCAGCTAATTTTGTCATAGATGTCAAATTTTGCAGTTGAATTTCCACATTGGGTATTATTATACACCTTGGATGTAAAAACACCAGGAAAATAATATTTAGTAATTATTTATTCATGGTAAATATTATTCTAAGAACTATCAATAAGTCCCAAATTAATGAATTTCAAACACATACAATTTAATTGTTTAAAGTTTTGTGCTAGTTATAGACAAATTAAACTAGTAAAGCACTTGATATCACAAATGAGTCTAAAGAGTTAGGTGGTTATGGTGGACAACAAATAGATGTCTCTTTTGAATTATGTAAGAGAAATGAAAGTATCTGGAAAAATATGTAATACAATGGAAAATAAACAAGCACAGTGCAATTTAATAGAAGTTAAATTTGTAGCTGTCTAACTAATTTATGCATAAAAGAGTTACAAAGTAGGCTTCCCCTTTCTAGAGATATGATACACCAACAGAATCTTTGATGAATCTTACAAATGTTAATTATCCCCACAGTGGAACTAATGTTTCTGATTAGCTAAAGTAAATAGTTATGTGCAATTATAAGTGGTTCTCAGTGATAGTACTTTTTCTTTTTCAAATATTATAAACATTTAAAACACAAACATTGTTCTATACACTTAGGAAAAAGATTGACATGAGATTCCAGAATTCAGGTTGTGTTTTAACTTTGCTAATAATTAGCCTTTTGCTATATATCTTAACATTTATTCTATATCAGTAAAATGCATAAAATACTAGGGACTTTAAAGGGTATCTTAGAATTCGCAACAAGCTATATTTTTAAATGAAATTTTTGCACCCAACTCTCATTAATGTAGAAACGCTTCATCTTGGAAAATCACAGTAAAAAAGAAAATCTTTCTCTTTTGTTTTTTTAGTATAATGATGATACTCACATGTTCACAATTACAGAGCAAGAGAGAAAGAGATTATATAAGATGTGGTCCAGTGGGGCGGAGGAAGGTTACGTTTTTGTGATTATGTAATGATATTAATATGGCCCAAAGTTATTTTATTTAAAAAATGAACACACCTTTAAAAGTCTAAAACATTTTCAAGTCTATAATTTCAGGGATATAACAATCCTGTAAGTGACATAGGTACATTCAATATCTCAGGGATCAAGAAATTACATTTGGTTTCTTGTGGAAATGTCACACACATAGTAATGTCAACCAGTGCACCAGATAGGAAACTCTCTGATTCCCACAGTATTGCTAAATTTCCTCCACCATTATGACTAGCACACAGCTTTGGTGGAAAACCTGCCACAAACATTTACTGCAGCAAAGAAAAATCGGCACGAGTAGATCATAGTTAGACACCAGTTCACCCTGCCTTAGAGACAGAGTGTGCTGTCTTAGTTTGAATTACCTCCTCACCCTTTACCTGGTCAAGTTCCATTTTTTTCTTCCCATGTCTACCACTAACTTTCAAAAATGAAAAGGATTGCACCTTCTGAACTTCTGCAGTCTACTGGACAAAGTATTCAGCTTACATTTACTGTATTGAGACTTACATTGTTATTTAACTTTCTTATGTTTATTTCTCATTTCACCAACTAAATCTCAAAAATTGGAGGGTTCTATGTTTATAAAATCTGTCACTCTGCCAATGACCTGATGATGAACATCTTTCATAATATTTCTCATAAAGGTTGTTTCTGCATATTCTGATTCCCAAAGATTGGAATTTCTGGAGGATCATGATTTTCACCCAGATGCCCCAGAAGCTAGACAATAAAAACCACTAGTTAGTAATCAGTAAACCTTTAATAAATGAATGTATATATGTTCAACAAATGTCTGTTCTACATTTTATAATTGAATCAGTCAAGCATTTATTCAATCCAAAAAAAATGAAAAACAACTCTTTTACCTGATATTCTAAAATAAGGTAAGATTAAAATTAGAGACATAAAAAATCAGAAGTTTGTTTTTATTCATTTTGGTGGATTCTATTGAACTTTTTTTGGGAGAGAATACTAATGAATCACTGAGCATAGTTAATTTAGAAAAATATATATACAGAAAGTTGAATTATCAAGCTAAATAAAAATATTGCATTTGTGATGTTTGTGAATAACTGACACACCCAACGAAGAATTTGTTTAAAATGTGTTTTGGAGTTAGAGATTAATGATTTTGTGGTCAATTATGACCAAATCTTCTAAGGTCATACAGCACTTTTCCCAAACTCACATGTGAAGAAGAGAAAGAAAAGTCAAACTTATTTATTTATTTTTATATTTTATGTTTTATTTTTTATTTTACATTAAGTTCTGGGGTACACGTGCAGAATGTGTAGTTTTGTCACTTAGTTATACACATGCTGTAGTGGTTGCACTATGCACATAGTGGCTGTACCAATCAACCTGTCACCTACTATCCCTCCCCTACCCCGCTACCCCCAAACAAACAAGCCCCAGTGTGTGATGTTCCCCTCCCTGCGTCTATGTGTTCTCATTGTTCAGCTCCCACTTACAAGTGAGAATATGCTGTGTTTGTTTTTCTGTGTTTGTGTTAGTTTGCTGAGAATGATGGTTTCCAGCTTCATCCATGTCTCTGCAAAGGACATGAACTCATCCTTTTGTATGGCTGCATAGTATTCCATGGTGTATATGTGCCACATTTTATTTATCCAGTCTATCAATGATAGGCATTTGGGTTGGTTCCAAGTCTTTGCTATTGTGAACAGTGCCACAAGAAACTTATGTGTGCATGTGTCTTTATAGTAGAATGATTTATAATCCTTGGGTATATACTCAGTAATGGGAATGCTGGGTCAAATGGTATTTCTGGTTCTAGATCTTTGAGGAATCGCCATACTGTCTTGCACAATGGTGAATTAATTTACACTCCCACCAACAGTGTAAAAGTGTACCCATTTCTCCACATCCTCTCCAGCATCTGTTGTTTCCTGACTTTTTAATGGTTGCCATTCTAACTGACCTGAGGTAATATCTCATTGTGGTTTTGATTTGCATTTCTCTAATTACCAGTGATCATGAGCATTTTTCATGTTTCTTGGCCACATAAATGTCTTCTTTTGAGAAGTGTCTGTTCATATCTTTTGCCCACTTTTTGATGGGTTGTTTTGTCTTGTAAATTTAAGTTCTTTGCAGATTGTGGATATTAGCCCTTTTGTCAGATGCATAGATTGCAAAAAATTTCTCCCATTCTGTAGGTTGCCTGTTCACTTATTTAAAAATGACTATGTAAATAGTTCTCCCAATTACCATTTATTCTCTCAAGGGAAGCTTAAAAAATAAAGAAGAAGAAAAAACAACACATTGGTCTGGCCACCTCATCAATCCAACAAGCATTGTTGTGGCATTTCAGTGGAGAAGGAAACTTGGGGGAAAAATAACCCATCAAGGCTGTAAGAACAGCTCCCAATTTAACTTTCCCTGTCTCTATTTATCCACCTTTATTCACCACCCAAGACCATCCATTATTCTAGAGCACCCTCACCTACAAAAGTGGTCAAAGCATCAGGAACAGGCAAGGAGAGAGAACCAAAAGGCATCAAGAAACCGATTTGCTTGAGAAAAGCAGCCATTCTTCCTTTAACAGCTCTCTATGGTTGAGAGAGAAATCGCCCAAGAGATCATCTATGTGACTTAGAGACTCCTTTTTGGGAGGTTAAGAGTAGCATGGAGAATTTAAGATAATGACAAGAGTCTAAATTTTTAAAGTTTCAAGTCTAAATTTTTAAAATTTCAAGGTTTCAACAGAATGTGGATATATTCAAACTTTCAAAAAGGACAGTGTTTGGAAAGGGTAAAACCAGGACACACAAAACATTGGGAATTAGCATGACCCCCAAGTGCTTCTGGCTCCAGGTAATAACCATTCATGTGTTTGCTGGAGTTCACACAATTTTCCCCTATTACCTGGTACAAAATGACTCATCACCTCCCAAAAGCTTCTTTTCAAACCACGATTTTCACTTTAACTTGGTCCAATGTAGTCCTATTCTTTATGTCCTATAGACTCACCCCCAACTACTTCTCTGGGTGGTTAAAAAAAAAAAAAAAAAAAAGAAGGAATTCCCCTCCCTCAACCTGATCCCCAAAACTCAGAATTAAGTAATAGGAGGGGCTGGCAGCCTCCTGGAGACTAAAACAACTTAAGGCTAAATCTATCTTTCCAAGAGTGGAACATTTATTCACATAATGTTTGAAAATTCATATATGCCACAATAGGATAAAAACCAAAAGGCAGAAATCTCACACTTTTCCTTATACCTCCCTCCCCTACTGCCCAACCAGATTCCAGACTTTTTATCACTGTCATTACCATTTCTGTTAAATGGAGGCCCCCTAGGCACTAACCACACTGGCAACTGCATGGTGACAATGCACCACGACTTTTCCACTAAAAAGCTGTAGCCTCTTTCTGTCTGGCTGTATTGGCGATCTCCAGTTACTTCAATACTGTAAAGCCCGTGGCAGCATGCAAAATAATTTCATTTTCTTTTTTAAAGGTAAGAAAGGTCTCCAGGAGACAGTGAGTTTTATTTTGTCTTGTCTGGATAGAGATTTGATTTGCTTTCAAATGTTTCAGGGTGGAGAGAAACTAGGAGAAAGCACAGGATGTCGAGGTCTGTTCAACATAATCTTCTCCCTCGTTTTTATCTTCACCATCAATGGAGAGAGCAGCATACTTGCTTGCAGAACTGAACTTAGAAGCTGGATTTTCCTCAGGTTTCTTTGGTTTAGGTGCAGATCTGGAGTCTGGATCCTTTTTGCCATATTCCCTATCTGACTTCTTCCAGTGGTCTTTGTTCCCTCCATCTCCTGGACCACAGCAAGAGTTCCCAGTTTGGTCTTTTGGGACATTCATCCCAACTACTTTATTTTCATCTGTCCTTGCTGGTCCTTCCTCAGATGGTTGACCTGGAGCTACTTTTCCCCCACCACTTGTGGGAGATTGCGGCTCTGTGTCTGAGCTCTTGCAACAGAGTAGCTAAACTTGCCTGCTTTTATGTGCATTTTTGTAGGGATCAGCTTGGTAGACAGTACAAGGAGAGAAATGACACCGTGATCTTGGTTTGCAGATCCTTCTCCCATCAGTCCTAGATTAAGCCCTGGTCAGCCATGCAGGGGTATTGTTTTATGCATGCTGCAGCAGTGGGTATAATGAATATAACTTACTGAGCGGACAAAGGTGTGTACCAAGTGAATTTAAATAATTGGTGTGGATTGGCTAGTAGCTAAGAAGTGGTCTTTTAAAGAGATACTACAGATTATAAAAGGTTTATTTTAAAGAAAAACAAAACCATTTATCGCAGATAATGAAAAGCTAGGGTTTGCTCTCTTCGTGTCTACTTTCCTTCCAAATAGTTGTATCCAAAACTGTTTTTCCCTCTCCCCTACCTTGCCCCCTGTTAAAATAGAAATGGGGATTGATTAATGTCCCATTCCTGAATACATATAAAATTTGTTCAAAAATATTGTCTATGAAAATGATTTGTCATCTGTAGACTTATTACCTGGGAGATGTCTTGAGATGTAAAAGCCCATCTTTTGGGTTGTGGGTTTTTTGTTTTATCCAAAGAAATCTGATCTTTAAAGTTAAAAAAAAAATGACTGTATAAAAAACTTAAAATTTTAAAAGCCCCAAAATATTTGCAAATCTGCTAGCCACTTAGTGGTTTTGGTACTTGAATTTCACGTTCTTTCTGTAGTAGCCTATAACCCAACATGAATAGAAATGTTGACCAAATATGTGCTCTATAGCTAACAAATGGAAATTTATTTGCATTTTACTAAAGTAATCCATGTAAGTGAGGGGTTTTGTTTTCATTTAAAAATGTCAGACTATGTATCACTTAATGCTTTTTAAAACAAGCCTATTATGTTTATCATCTTAAGATATTTAAGAGCTGCAACCCTGTATTTATATGATAAAGCCCCTAGATAAAAGATAATACTAGACACATTAAAAAACACTCATTTTTAGGGACATGTTAATTCAACTTTTGACATTAGACTGATAAAATGAGGTGATGTATCAAAATTATTTAAAATTCTAACAGGAAAAAAATGTTCTCACATAAGCATGCCTAGATATAGAAAAACTAAGATTAATGAAAATATCTGCTTGATTTATGACAAATTATTTGACATATGATAATATTAATAGGTCACATTTAATAAGCCCTAACTAAGTTCATCACTAAGTTCTTTAAGGATTATTTAACCCTGGCCTTAACCCCTTTAAAAAATGCGATGGTATTTTGATGCTGTTATTTCAAAATATTGTTTATTTGCTCTTTTTTTGGCAATGAGATTTCCTTTGTCTCTTTCTAGTTTCACTTTGATACACCTCCGTTTACTGCTTAATACTGTTTCCTTTGGCCAGTTCATACTGTTCTGTGGGATAATATATTTTCATGGCATCAAAGTATAAATTTGCATTTTCTTCAACACCGTTCTTTGTTCATCTCCACTTCTTATATGTATCTCAGATGAGCAGTGCTTAGTCTAGACAATAGAATATAGGAGAGTGGGAAAAAAGGGAGAGAAAACAACTAAATTGAACTTGAATCAAAAGAACTGCCAAACTGACACTTCCATTACTGCACAAATTGGACAGATTAATCTTATGGTTAGATTTAAGCTATTCATACTGGAGCAAAATTTCCAGTCAAAGCACTCACAGTTCTGTGAAGCCAACATGGCAAAAGTGGCCAAAATGATTAGTGACTTTGTTGTTGATATATTCTCATCCATCTATAAAACAAATATAAAACTTAACTTTTTCATCTATTTTTCTCTGCCACTTTCTTGAATAATGACTAGTAATACCACCACCACATCCTAACACAGACCTTCTGCCTACCTGGTATGAGCCCAGCAGACCAATCTATATAGATGCCTTGTGTATATAAAAGCACAATCAAAAAACATATGCTCAAGGCTATTGAAATGCTACCATGCACACCTCTCAAGATAATCACAGACATCAGATATTGTTCTACAGTAGTAAGATTCACAATTTATTGCCTTTGAGATTGAGCTGTTCACATTAAAATTCTAACCAATATTTAACTTTGTATACAAAGGACAATAACAACATCCTTTCTTCAAAGTCTCTCAATGACACATTTACATTTAGAATAATATGCAAGCTATTTTGAACAACCCTAGAAATACTACTGGTGTTCAAGAGAAATCTGGTAATTTTCAATATATGGATTTTTGTGAAATTATGAGGATTTAAGATTTTAAGGTTAGATTAACATTTTTCTTGTGAGTCTCTTTTCCTACTTGTTTTTTAAGTATACAATGGATAATTCCATTTATCTTTCTTATTACAGAGAAACTTGTTGCCTGTGTTACCTAGTTGTGATGGTTAAAACAATAAATACTATGTAGCAGTAGATATTGTTTAGTCATATTAAGTCATTTAATAAAATATGGCATTAACTTCATGATTGTGGTAGATAGAAAACTTATAAGGAAATGCTTAAAGTAGGTAACAGACACTAGTGTGCTTTCAGAAATATTGAACAAGTTAGGACTGCTAAACATATCAACATTTGCACAATTATAGAACAATCATAGAACCAACTTTTTCATATACAC
>NW_012105421.1:88194-90469 GCF_000951045.1 Mandrillus leucophaeus
TAGAAATACTACTGGTGTTCAAGAGAAATCTGGTAATTTTCAATATATGGATTTTTGTGAAATTATGAGGATTTAAGATTTTAAGGTTAGATTAACATTTTTCTTGTGAGTCTCTTTTCCTACTTGTTTTTTAAGTATACAATGGATAATTCCATTTATCTTTCTTATTACAGAGAAACTTGTTGCCTGTGTTACCTAGTTGTGATGGTTAAAACAATAAATACTATGTAGCAGTAGATATTGTTTAGTCATATTAAGTCATTTAATAAAATATGGCATTAACTTCATGATTGTGGTAGATAGAAAACTTATAAGGAAATGCTTAAAGTAGGTAACAGACACTAGTGTGCTTTCAGAAATATTGAACAAGTTAGGACTGCTAAACATATCAACATTTGCACAATTATAGAACAATCATAGAACCAACTTTTTCATATACACACATCTACCTACCACTATTTGGGCTGCAGACTAGAGAACTTAGCACACAAAAAATGCAGCTAACGCAAAATACAGTTTTTAGATATCAGATATCTGAACCAGATGGTTCACCATATTAAGATGTAGGTTTAGAACACAGATGTCCTTGTGCCAGAATCAAAGCAGCACAGCCCTCCTCCATGCCTCTAGGAAATGGTGTTAGCCTTGCAGCCAGACAAGATGCTGTGACAAGAGGCTATTTCTGTTGCTAATGGAATGAGGACAGAAGTACTAACTGGAAATCAGGTTTCTATTTTTCCTCACCATTCTATTTTGCTTCTCTCTCTTCATCTCCTTCCACTTATATTCTCTTCTTTTTCTCTCCTTCCCAGTACCGTTCATCTAAAAATAATTCTCATATCCCAGAGCTTTATATGTCTCCGTTTTTTAAAGAAATGTGCTACAGTTTACTGTACTTGGGCAAGAAAAACGTCAAGAATAGACTTTGAGTAGATTCTTACATAACATTATGATTATCTGATTATATTGATATATGAGGTTGAAAAGCAAAATAACAAAAAACACTCAAAGATATCTGGATAAATGCCTCAAAAGTGCAGTGAAACAGCTGGACAGTCGAAAAATAGCTGCTATCAACAAAAGTCATCCATATACTAGTATAACGCTGTTCAGGAGAGTGTAGTCTTGACTCAGCAGAAATAGTATGCAACGTGTGGGTCAAAACAATCATGCAAAAAAATAACAAGAGAATGCCCAGGGACAAGAGAAACCAACGCCAAGAATTACAAGGCTTGCAAAATAATCCATAAGAGTCTAAAACATGACTATCCTTAACTGCACTGAAGTCCAACATCAAATAATGTCATGATTCCTACATTTGTCTGCTGAGCTTTCCCCAAAGTCATTATTGATCAATTTAAAAAGTTACCTGTTTATCAAAATAATACATGCTCATTGACATAAAAAAATTGAAATATACACAGAATGTAAAAATCCTTCACTTAGTTTGAATCCAAATCACAGAACCAAAAAAATTTTTAAGAAAAGCCTTCATTGAAAAAAGGAAAAAAAAGAAAAAATTATTATTGTTAACACTTTGACATGTCTTACTTACATACATACTTATTTATTTGACACAGGTGTTACTCTGTTGCCCAGGCTGGAGTGCAGTGGAGCGATGTCAGCTCACTGCAGCTTTGACAACCTGCAAACCTCCCTCCTGTGGAAGGTCTAAAATGATCCTCCCACCTCAGCATCCAGAGTAGCTGGGACCACAGGCATGCCCCACCACACCCAACAAGTTCTACATGTTTTTAAACATTGTATTAGTTTTTGAAAAAGTGATATTTCTATTGTATTTAACATATGAATCTTGCCCTATATTTTATTGATAGTGTAATTTATTTTTATATTCACCTCTTTGGGGAAATTTAAATGGTTTCTTCTATTTTACCACTATATTGTTCAAAACATCATTAAATGGGCATCACTTTTAAACATTGGTTAGTTGATAAATGGTCATTAGATTTTTACAATTATTACAAAAGTGTACTAAAGGCGTGAACATCACCAAAATATATTGGGTTATCATCCGTCAGTAGTAAATGCTAGAGTGTGCTTCCTATATTCCTCACCCTGTTAGATAAGGCACTTATTCCCTGAGTTGCTGGGAGTACCACCTACTATTTGATGAAATCAAGACTGTCTTGTGGTTTTGTTTGTTCGTTTGCTTGTTTTATGAGACAGAGTCTTGGTTTGTCACTCATGCTGGAGTGCAGTGGTGCAACCTCAGCTCACTGCAACCTCCACCTCCCAGGTTCAAGCAATTCTCCCA
>NW_012105421.1:91659-93941 GCF_000951045.1 Mandrillus leucophaeus
CCTTCATGACTTTGCATCATGTGAATTTTTGTGTTTACCTATTCAATATTCTTTTCCTTTTGACAATAATACAATCATTAGTGTTTCCTGTATGTGTTATATAGCTGATTCATAATCGCAGTGAAAAGCATCATACATTTCAGTTTTTTATGGCTGTATGTTCAGTTATGTTTAAAGTATTTAAAGGTGGAAAAAGACAAATCCTACTTTTAAAAAATGTTAAGAAAAAAACTTTTTTTATTCTTTAAAGATGTTGAGATGCAGATCTATTTTCCTGTATGAAGGAGTGTGTCTAAAGAAATTAGCAGAATAAGCAGGATGCATATAGCAATTTCAGTAACCTGATTACACAATAATCAAAACCTGATATGAGTCGAGGCTGACAATGCAAATAAAGTATCATGTATCTTCTGAATAATTCTGACATGAGATGGAATGAAAGGATGAATTAAAAGAAACCCAGTTATCTGAGAAATGTCATTTTTGTTCCAAACATGAAAGAAATATAATCCATTCAGGAAATTTGTATTAAATTAACATAATTACTAAGTGAAATCTGACGCATTATCGCACTAGAACAAAAGTTTGGAAAATGTTCACTAGAAAAGCTTTTCTTTTATTTATTTTTGTTTAAACAATAGAAAGGTATTTTCTCATCACTCAGGATGCTAGAAGATCCAGATCAAGGTCCTGCAGGATCAGGTTCTGAAGAAGGCTCTTTTCCTGGCTTCACATAGCCACCGTCTCACTATGTCCTCACATGCCAGAGATCTCTATCTCTCCTTTTCTCCTTTTTTTTCTTTTATAATCTCAACTTTCATTTTAGATTCAGGGGGTACATGTACAGGTTTGCTACATGGGAATACTGAGTGATGCTGAGGTTGGGCATATGAATGATTCCATCACCCAGTTAGTAAGCATAGCACCCAACAATGAGTTTTTTACCCCTTCCTCCCTGTCATACCTCTCCCTCTAGTAGCCCACCGTTACAATTGCTATTTAAGACAGTACTGGCTGTCCTAGCCAAAGCATTTAGTCAAGATAAAGCAATAAAAGGTTTCCAAATAGGAAAAAAAGAAATCAAACTATTTCTCTTCACTGATGACATGATTCTACACCTAGAAAGCCCCAAAGATTCTGTCAAAGGCTCCTGGAACTGATAAGCAAATTCAGTAATACCAAAGTCAGTGTACAAAACCCAGTAGCATTTCTATTTACCAATAATGTTCAAGCTGAGAACCAAATCAAGAATGAAATCTCCATTGAAATAGCCACAAAAAAAATAAAATTCCTAGAAATACATCAATCCAAGGAGGTGAAAGATCTTCATAAGAAGAACTACAAAATACTGCTGAAAGAAATCAAAGATGACATAAGCAAACGGAAAAGCTCATTCTGTGCTCATGGATTGGAGTAACATATGCTGTTAAAATGACCACACTGCCCAAAGTTACCTATTAAACTACCAATGGCATTTTTTGTAAAATCAGAAAAAAAAAATTATAAAAATCATACGGAACCAAAAAAGAACCCGAATAACCAAAGCAATCCTAAGCCAAAAGAACAAAGCCAGAGGCATCACATTACCTGACTTCACACTATACTATAATGCTACAGAATCAAAACAGCTTGGTATTGGTACAGAAAGAGACACATAGATCAATGGAACAGAATAAAGAATCCATAAATAAAGCCACACACAAAGCCATCCAATCTATGACAAACTCAATACAAATAAGAAGTGGCAAAAGTACTCCCTATTAAATTGATTTTGCTAGCACAGCTGACTAACCATATGTGGAAGAATGAAACTAGACCCCTACATTTCACCTTAAACAAAAATTAACTCAAGATAGATTAAAGATTTAAATGTATTACCTCAAACTATGAAAATTCGGGAAGACCACCTAGGAAACACCATTCTGGACATTGACCTTGGAAAAGAATTTATGTCTAAGTCCTCAAAAGAAATTACAACAAAAACAAAAATTGACAAGTCAGACCTAATAAAATGAAAGAATTTCTTCACAGCAAAATAAACTATCAATAGAGCAAACAGACAACCCACAGAATGGGAAAAAATATTCACAAACTATGCCTCCAACAAACTAATTTTATTTTGTTTGGGTATATATCTAGTAGTGGGATTCCTGGATCATAGGATAGTTCTATTTTTAAATTCTTGAGGAACTTTCAAACTATTTACCATTATGACTGTACTAATTTACATTCCCATTAACAGTGTGCAAGAATTCCTTTCCTCCTTATTCTCACCAACACCT
>NW_012105421.1:94171-98721 GCF_000951045.1 Mandrillus leucophaeus
CCCGCCTAGGCCACCCAAAGTGCTGGGATTACAGGCGTGAGCCACCATACCTGGCCCCATATTTATTTATTAAAAATTTCAACTTTTATTTTAGATTCAGTGGGTACATGTGCAGATCTGTTACACAGGTATATTTCGTGATGCTGTGGTTTGGGATATGGGTGATCCCGTCACCCACGTAGTGGGAGCAGAATATCCCACAGATAGTTTCTCAGCCTACACCCTCCCTTCCCTCTCCCCTCTGCTAGTCCCAGTGTCTATTGTTGTCCTCTTTCTGTCCATGTGTACTTGGTGTTTAGCTCCCACTTATAAACAAGAGCACATGGTATTTGGTTTTCTGTTCCTATGTTAATTTGCTTAGAATAATGACCTCTAAGGGCTGCATCCATGTTGCTGCAGGGGACATAATTTTGTTGTTTTTGTGGCTGCATAATATTCCATGGTGGTGTATGCACCAAATTTTCTTTATTCAGTTCACTGTTGACAGTGAAATAAACCTAGATTTATTCCATGTCTTTGCTATTGTGTATAGTGCTGCAATGAACATACAAGTGTGTGCGTCCTTTTGGTAGAATGACTTATTTTCCTTTGGGTATATATACAGTAATAGGACTGCTAGGTCAAACAGTAGCTCTGCTTTAAGTTCTTTGAGAAATTTCCAAACTGCTTTCCACAATGGCTGAACTAATTTACATTCCCACCAACAGTATATAAGTGTTCCCTTTTCTCCACAGCCTTGACAGCATCTGTTGTTGTTTGACTTTTTAATAATCACCATTCTGAGTGGTGTGAGATATTATCTGATTGTAGTCTCGAAGTGCATTTCTCTGATCATTAGCAATGATGGGCTTTTTTTTTATGTTTATTGGTTACTTTTACGTCTTCTTTTCAACTGTGTGTCCTTGTCATTTACCCATTTTTAATGGGGTTGCTTTTTTTCTTGTTTATTTAAGTTTCTTATAGATTCTGGATATTAGACTTTGTCAGATGCATAGTTTGATAATGTTTTCTCACATTCTATAGGTTGTCTATTTATTTGCTGTGCAGAAGCTCTTAAGTTTAATTAGGTCTCACTTGTTTTTGTTACAATTCTCAGATGGACAGTTTGAAAATATTGTCTCCCATTCTGTAGGTTTTCTCTTCACTTTGTTGTTTTCTTTGCTGTGAAGAAGATTTTTAGTTTCTTGTAATCCCATTTGTCTAATTTTGCTCCTGTTGCCTGTGCTTTTGGGTTCATACTCAAAAAAAATCATTACCCAGATAAATATCATGGAGGTTTATTCCTATGTTTTCTAGTAAGTTTCACTGTTATGGGTCTTACATTTAAGACATCAAGCCATTTTGAATTTTTTTTGTAGATTCTGTAAGCTATGGGTATCATTTCATTATTGTACATGTGAATATCTAGTTTTCACAGCACCTTTTATTGAAGAAAATGTCATTTCCTTGTTGCATGTTATTGGCACCTTTGTCAAAAAAAATCAGTTGGCTGTATTTATTTTTGAGGTCTCTACTCTGTACCATTGGTCTGTGTTCTGTTTTTGTACCAGTAACATGCTGTTTTGAGTACTGTAGTTTTGTAATATATTTTGAAGTCAGGTAATGTGATGTTTTGGTCTTTTGTTCAATATTACTTTGACTATTCAGGGTATTTTGTGGTTCTATACAAATTATAGTACTTTTTATTTCTGCGAAAAATATCAATGAAATTTTGATAGCGATTGCATTTAATCTGTATATCACTTTGGTTAGCATACACATTTTAACAATATCAATCCTTTCAATCCATGGATGTGCAATTTCTTAATTTTTGTGTGTTTCTTCTTTGATTTTTCATCAGTGTTCTATTTCAGTGTACATATCCTTTACCTCCTGATTTAATTTATTTCTAAGTATTTTATTTTATTCTTTCTGGTGCTATTGGAAATGAGGTTACCTTTGTTTCTTTATTCTTTTGCAGGTAGTTCATTGTTGGTGTATAAAAATGTTACAAATTTCATATGTTGATTTTGTATCCTATAACTTCACTGATTGTTTATTGACTGTAATAGTTTTTGGTGGAGTCTTTAGAATTTCCCACATATAAGACCATGTCTGGTAACAGAGACAATTTAATTTATTTCTTATCAATTTGAATGCTTTTTATTTCTTGCCTCTCTGGCCAAGACTTCCCGTGCTATGTTTAATAAAACTGGTGAGAGTGGACATCTTTGTCTTATGCTTGCTTTCAGAGGAGAAGCTTTGAGTAAAATGTTACCTGTGTAACAGGTATAATGTGGCCTTTATTGTGTTGAGGTATATTCTTTCTATACTTATATTGTTGCAAGTTTTTATCATTAAAGGATGTTGAATTTTGTCAGGTGATTTTTCTGCATCTATTGAGATGGTCTTTCATTTTTTGTCTTTCATTCTGCTCATTGGTATATCACATTTATTGATTTACATATGGTGAACCATCCTTGGATGCCAGGGATAAATCCTTCTTGATCATGGTGAATGATTCTCTTAATGTGCTATTAAATTCAGGTTTGCTAGTCTTTTGAGAATTTCTATAGCTATATTCATAAGGATATTGCCCCTAAATTTTCTTTTCTTCGAGATTCCTTGTCTGGCTTTGGTATCGGGATAATGCTGGCCTCATAAGTTGAGTTTGGAATTATTGACTCCTTTTTAACTTTTTAAGACAGTTTGAGAAAGACTGATAATAATTATTTAAATGTTTGGTAGAATTCAGCAATGAAGGCACCAGATCTTGGGCTTTTCATTGAAGGAAGACATTTTGTTATTCTGATAATTTAATAGATTATGCAAATTGGTTTTCTATCAGGTAAGAAAACAAAAAAAATGGTTTGCTTAATTTTTTTGTTTTTGATTTGTTTGGTTTATGTATTCAACATAATACATTATATCATTTAGGAAAACACTTCTTGCTTATTGAAAAAGAGGATAGCTTTAAATATTTGGATGTAAGATAGTCCTTCTTTCAATATTATTTTGACCTATTGCTGACCTTGAATAACCAGAAAAGCATTTACTCCTTACGGAGTAACTGTAAAATATTTTGAATTTCACTAGAAATAATAATGGGAAATAAATACAGCAACATATGAAAAATAATGAAATATGTTTTTGTTTTTCAGGGAAAATAGTAGTTTTGTTCTCAGGAAAAGTATCAGGTTGCTTGAGAATATGAAAGATCACTATGAAAATGAAACTTGAGTTCATATAGGTAGTTGTAGAATGTTTGAGGAAAGAGAGTTTTATATGCCAGTTTGGGCTGCTGTAACAGAATACTATAGGCTAGGGTGGGGGCTTAAGCAATAAACATTTATTTTCATAGTATGGAGCCTGGTAAGTCCAAGATCAAGGTGCCTGAAGATTTGTTATCTGGTTGGGTCCCTCTTACTGGTTTTCATAAGATTGCCTTCTTGCTACATCCTCACATAGAGAAGAAAGAGATCATCTTCCTTTTGTCGCTTCTTGTAAGCATTCATCCCACCATTTCCTCTGGTATTTGTCTGAAGGTGCTGTTCTAAACTTGAGGCCAGAAACTGAATTTTCAATAAAGGATATTCTCAGAGCCATGTAGAAAGGATACAACAAGAGAGCATTAACATTTTAAGGAATAGATTCATGAGTACATGTTTCAGAGCTTAAACCTATCATTGCTTAGAAAACTGTCAGACATTATCCCAGGATTTGGAAATTAAACTGCTATCAGAAGATCTAAAATAAGAAGAATTTTCTCAAGTTCTAGTTAATTATAAAAGACTGACTAGGTGGGCCAGGTGCTGTGGCTACCACCTGTAATCCCAGCACTTTGGGAGGCCAAGGCAAGCATATCATTTGAGGCCAGGAGTTTGAGACCAGCCTGGCTGACACGGCAAAACCCTGTCTCTATTGAAAACACAAAAATTAGCCAGTCATGTTGCTACATGCCTATAACCTCAGCTACTTGTGGGGGTGGGAGGGCAGTGGGGGCTAAGGCACAAAAATCATTTGAACCCAGAAGGCGGAGGTTGCAATGAGCCAAGATTATGCCACTGCACTCCAGGCTAGGCAACAGAATGAGACTCTGTTTCAAATAAAATAAAAAATAAATAAATAAAGATTGACTATGTGGATGAAGGAAATTATTTGTAGTTATTTGTTTGTGAGAGTGTTGAGGTTGACCTAATATTCTACTTTTTATTAACATATGTGCAATCATTTTTAATCTGACTCTAATATTCAAGTTGGTAGAATACATTTTCATGAAGTAAATGGATCATTTTTAAAATTAGTATAACTTTCATCGACTCCATTAAACTTGGTAACAATTACTTTATTAATTCTCCTTATTTTTTATATTATCATTCATATAAGTATAATAAAGATTGATCCTCCTCTGTAGTATGATATAATTAAACAAAATGATTGTGCAATAATCAAGGCCAACCCTGGAGTGTCATATTTGGTAATACGTTGCTCTAATAACAATAAGCTCATCATTAATGACAAAGAATTGGGGCCGTGCGCGGTGGCTCAAGCCTGTAATCCCAGCACTTTGA
>NW_012105421.1:99466-101790 GCF_000951045.1 Mandrillus leucophaeus
ACCATGGACAATGTTTAAACTAATGGGTATGGTTGTGTTTAAAAAAAATAATAATAACTTTATTTATGAAAGTAGGCAATTGGCCAGCAGGCATAGTTGGTTGCTCTCTGATATAGGAAAATATACTTATGTTTATTTCTGATGTTTCCTGTTAAGTAAGGCCATAAATTCTGTGAATTTACATTTTAACATACATTTTTGATCAGTATAAAAGTTATAGTTGCCCTGCCTGGTAAGACATTAACCAAATGTGTATCTGACTTAGCAATCTCATTTTATTGGTTTTTTAATGCATTTTTTGAAAGATGATATAATCCCTGTTCCTCTTATTCACATTGAGAGTGGATTTACTGTTTTTTTGATCCTTTCAATAATAAATTGAGTATTTTTGACACAAATTCATTCTAAATCTGTAAAAGAATAATGTTTTTACTTTTGAAAGTTATATCTGAATAATAAAAAAAAAATGTGTATATCTTTTGAATCCTAATTCTATTATCTTAGATATTTTAGATTCTAAAATATCAACTTTTCTGTTAGATTTTGGTCATCTTTAATGGCAGGATTTGAGGATTTCTAAACTAGGGCAGCCTCTCACATCTGAAGAAGACAAAAATGTGAATAATTAAATTATTGAGACCAAAATGTTTCAAAACATCAACAGTCAGAGAACAGTTAAATTGTTTCACAATACCTTTATCCCTGACAAAACATACTACTAAATATATATACTTCATCTGCATTTAAGCTTTTGACTTAAGATGTGATTTTTTTTTTTTTCAACTATGAGTAATTTCAAGTCCTAAATTGCTGGGAGAGTTTTTTAGCACATGGAGTGTAGTAGACAAGAGTTTATGCTTAGCAAAGAATCTTTGCAGGCATGGAGGTCCACAATTACAAAGAGAGAGATGTTATAACTTCTTTAATGACTTTTTCTTGTAACAGAGAATTTGAGCCTTTGGCACATCCTATCAAAACTCTCAAGTCATTCACGACACTGAGAGGCAAAGTTCACTCAGAGTTAAACTTTCATTCAACTCTGCACAGAATTTCTAAGTAACAAGCACGTCTCTGTCTTTGCCAGATGTGTGGTGGTGTTTATGGTCTAGAAACCTGTAGTTGGATAACAAATTTAACCACTCCAACACATGCAATATATATTAGTGAACTAAAACTTTATGGACTAGTAAGAAAAATCAGAAATTTAGTGAAGTCAAAATCCTGAATCTAATTCATTGATGGGGAATGTCTTCCTTTTTACAAGAGGTTTTTTGTTCTGCCACCTTCCCAGCACTCGGTATAATGGCTTCTATCTTGGTAATTGTTCTGCAACAATAGAAATTATTATAGAGACCTTGCTCTACAGTTGTATCTCAGTGGATGATACTTCACAGTCAAACAATTTTTACATTTGTCTGTCAAAAATTTTAAAAATTAGGTTCATGGGGAGAAAAGTGGTTTTTCTCGGGTTTTATACTATCATTTCTATTTTCTTTCTTACCTCCTTCACTGCTTTTTCTACTACAAACCCTACCTAGGGCAGCATATGAAGATTTATGGTGCTGTTGAACTGAGGATTTTTAAATTCTCAGCCACATTGTGGCACTAGCTGAAGGCACAAAGAGTTTCTCTTCATTAGATCGTATTTATTCCTTCTCTGCTTGCAGATAGGCTACTTAGAAGAAGCTGGTCTCTTTCTTAGAAGAAATTTTTAAAAGCCACACACAAATATAGTCAACACATTTCAAAATACTGAAATTTCTCTACAGAATTTTCTAAAGTTCTAGCCACAGAGAACTAAAACTCTGAATACCAAGTGAATTTGCATGAGTATGGCAGTATAAATATTTTTTTCTACTGTATAATACCTATCAGCATCTTCTCAACCAAGGTAATGGAGAATCTTCATACTATATTTTTTGGCAAATCAACTTAATCCCCGGTTTAAGTGTTACAATTATAATACTTCACACTTCCAGAAACCTGTTTCAGAATTAGAACTCTTTTTGGCTTCCAAGTCACAGAGTGACATTAGCAAAATGCTATATGGTTGCTTATTTATCTGAAAATTCCAAATAAATCAAATCATTTTGCTATATTTCCCTGTCTTCATTTCTCAGCTTAGAAGTTCTGTTTAGTTGACTGTACTCTCCGTTAATTTCCCCACTCAACAGAAAATGGCCACTGAAAATCACAAACTCACTTCCCTCTAACAGTGCCAGAGGACAGAGCTCTCTTCTTTCCAAATGTTTCCTGGAAGTCCCAGATTTCTGCTTATGATCTGATCCAATCAGCTAGATTTGAGATTAAATTCTCTGATTGGC
>NW_012105421.1:107739-110197 GCF_000951045.1 Mandrillus leucophaeus
TCATGAATGTTCGTTTACAGATCTCAAGAATAGAATGACAATGCCTAATTCTCCTGATTGTAGCTGAATGGACCATTGATAACTTGTGATCTCTGGCATACAAAAGATGAATGAGGCCAGCGAGATTTCTCCACAAAGAACTTAAAATTTGTACATTGAGGAATACATACAGTATATACAGATATAGTAACCCATGGAGAATTCAGCCAGGAAGTCAGGTAGGTTCTGGGACTGGAAAGCCATCAGCTCTGTGTCTAGAGATAAAATAAGAGAGGAGGAAGTTAGACAAAAGAGAGAAACAGAAAGATACACAGGGCTGGAAGAAGAGATTTAGCCATCATCGAGGACATTGAGAAAGAGAGACAGAAACAGAAACAGACAGAGACCGAGAGAGACGGAGATGAACTGCCTTGATTCCTGACAACTTCTGGATTCCATCTTCATTGAGATTTTTGTGCATTTTAAAAATAAGCCTGCGCTATTTTTTTTTTTAAGTTAGCTTTAGTTAGTTTTTGCTCTTTTCCACGGTGAAAGCCTTGACATGAACGGATGAGCTATTTTTGGTCATTTTGTACTTCTTACCCTCTGGCAACCTTTTCTCCCCTTATAAAATTCCTGCTTTCACATAAAAGCCTAACTCAACATTGCCAACTCTATGAATTCATTTTCTACCTTCTTAGGTCAAATTGATTTCTATCCCCAGTATTATCAAAAAGTAGTATTTATTTACCTATCCTATAGGTAATACACAGTATCACACTTTACTTATTTATCTTTCAACTCTCCTGGCTGAGGCTTCAACTTCTGCATTTGTAAACAGTGAATACTAATGGCATTTCCTCATAGAACTGTGGCTAGGATTAAATGATTTCACATGTCAACCATGATTTAAATAACAAGCACTATAAACTTAGAGAAATTCAAAGTTGATTTTACTCTGAGCCACGTTTGTAGACAATAGCCCAGGCACGCAAGTTCAGAGCAAACCAAGAATGTGCCGCAGAGTACATGAGGTGTAGTACTTACAGATTTCCACAAAGAAAATTGGGGAAGGAGACAATGAAGCAAAGGTGACATTCTTACAATTCTGACTGGAGCTTAGTGACATCACACATAAGATAAAGCAAATAGAGTAAAATCTTAGCAAGTGTATAGACATCTTAGTGTATGGAGAGGGATGATTAATTCTATCCTGCTTTTGTGTTTCATCTGATATGCAAGGTTACAATTGTTATGTGTCAGTCAAATATTTAACAGAACGTAGCCTTCCACACAGGAGTTCAGATTAGTTCATAGGCCTAGTTTCTATTATCTTTGTGTTCAACCCGCAGTCATCTTGGGCCACTTTTAAAAATGTTTCTTTCAGATTTTCCTTTTCTGATAGACTTATGTAAAACACTTAGAGAGTAGCTTTTATAATGATTGTGACTTTCCCATCTAGACAACATTAATTCTGGTAGAATCCAGTCACCAGTATACATTTTCTTGATAAGTAAATGACAATAAATAAATAATAAATTAGCTTTTTGAAACAAGAGTAATTTAAATAGTTCAAAATTAAGAAATCCATTTCTATACTAATGGGCTGGTAAACAGATATGTAGAAAATAAGCAATATGTATGGTAAAATAAAAAGTTGTAACTAAAATTGATTTGGTTGGAAAAGAATGGCTTCTGTAAGTTTTGCCATCAGTAAATTTTTATCCTAAAATGACTAGAAAGAACTCCCTGGTTAAAGCCTTGTTTTTCAAATCACATAGCTTATTTTTTGTACAGCAAACCCAAGGGCAAAATGGGATAGGAAATCTATTTTGAGATGTAAATGTAGAAGCACTTTGAGATATTTAACAAGGAATAGTGCTTCAGACATTTATTCAAAACTTCAGCTGTTATAAAATGCCAAGCCAGTTTTTCATAAACCTAAGTGTGACAACCCAAGTATATGATAAATAAGAAAAAAACAAAGAATGCTATTAGTTGACAAGTGAGTGTATTCTTATTGTGCCTTAAACTTTTGTTTGTATTATTAGTGAATTCTGCTATTTCTTCTGTTGCAAATTTGAAAATAAATATGTTGCATTTCAATAGAAAGGAAGTTTAAAGGAAATAAAGGAAACTGATTAACCTGCTCTTTTGACTTTAATCAGTTGGGCTAGTTGCATTCAAATCAGAAATTTCCTGGAATAGCAAAATAAACTGAGCTCCTCAAATGTTCTGTAGCTTGCAGAAACTGGATAGAAATTATTTTATTTAAAGTTTAAACTGCAATAATGTCAAAGAATCATAGATATCAAAGTCAGAGTAGTTCTTTTCCACATCTTTTATGCCACAAGCTAGTAGCTATGCTATGTGCTAATTGCCATGTTCCTTAGGAATACTTTGACTCTTGAGTAGATAAGGCTACAATCTAATTAAAAGAAATACATCTCATTGCAAGTGACTTTCTAAAGGACTTTTA
>NW_012105421.1:111512-112661 GCF_000951045.1 Mandrillus leucophaeus
AGGAAGGAAGGAAGGAAGGAAGGAAGGAAGGAAGGAAGGAAGGAAGGAAGGAAGGAAATGTAGTACAAAGAAAAGATGTCAAAGATGTCTATAACTTGTTAAAGCATGTTGAAAAATAGAATAAATTTGACTTGTAGGGAACTTTTGTTGGCAGACCATGGTGATTTAAGTATGCATAATTTCATTTTTAATATTTGTAACCCATCTATTTAAGAAACCTGTCAAAGTACTGTTAGGTTTATTATTTATACCTGATAGAATATTATCTTTTGTTTCTGAAATAAAGTAAAATTATTTTTGTAATTGTCTTCCTTCATAGATTTTGATAATGAAAGCTGTTGTACAAATACCTCTTGAAGTTATTTTAATAATTGAATAAATGACTGAACTCAATTCAAACAGCTGTGTGGTCTCTTCCTATACCCTAAATGACATTCCTTCTTAAACTTATTTTTCCTAACCACTTTGAGATTGGAGATTAAGCTTCTGTTTAATGTTATTTTATTTATTGTTTTGTTAATATTAGATCTTCAAGAGATGAGTCTCCTTTGTCTTTGTCTTATTGCTTATAATATGTTCAAACACACACATCATTCTTTTAAAAAATCATCTTAACAAGCTTTTAACATAATTTGTTATTTAGTATTCCTGACACTATAAATGTAACTTTTACATGTATATTCTACCTAAGCCATTTTTTCCAGTGTTCATGAAAAATCTTTTCAAACCTGTGCTCATTTAATATCCCCACATACTTGATTTCTTGTTGATCATCTATATTTTCCTGCTCTTAATTTATCATAAAAATTTTATTTAAATTTTTTCAAATTCTTGTTCCCAAAAAATTGTTTTTAGCTATCTAAAACCATGCTATATTAAAGATTTTTCCTTTATACTAAATTGTGGCATTTATGTCTACCTATGCCTAACAGTCCTTCCTCCAGCTATTGCAAACTTAAGGATTCCACACTCACATTCTTTCACGGTGTTTGTTGGCTCTTAGCAGTAGTACTCTAGGGAGGCATCATAATGCAATATAAAGTGTACTAACTTAAGACCTTTCTGTTGTTCTTACAGGAATTGTTAATAACTTGCATGTTAACTTATTTGAGCCTTAATGTTTTTATCTATAAAATAATTATATTGTAT
>NW_012105421.1:120061-130096 GCF_000951045.1 Mandrillus leucophaeus
CAGTGACATTTCAAAAATGGAAAAAAGTGTGCTTTTACTTTTTTGGCACCATATTACTTCAGTGCTTTTCTATTGTGGATTGCAAAAAGAAACCCCATTAACTGGCATTAACCCCGTAACATTAACTGGCCCCCTAACAAATCTTTTCCTTGGTTCTGATCTTACCAATAAACATCATGCAAATCCAGATTTTACTTTCTACCCATACCAAACACAACCTTTAGATCTTTTTAGCTTTATTTTCAATCCCTTATCCATACTGTTTTCTAGCTTGCTTTTTTCCAAATTCTTTAAAATACTTTCTTCCTTTTCTTTTTTTTTTTTAAGGAACACAAATTGCTAACTTCTAACTTATACTTTTAAGGGCTTATGATTATACTTCTATTCCCTTTTAAAACTTTTTAAGAAGTCAGATTTTTTTCTAATTTATTAGCCCCTAAAGTACCCTTAAAATGTCAGGTTTTACAACCAAAATAAGGTTGTATTGCAAAGGCAGAGCCACTGAAGAGAAATTAATACCTTTAAATGGCTGCCATCAGTAACTCAAGTAGCTACTCTCTAAACAGCACAGAAAAATATGTTGCAAATATAAGTTTCAGAAATCAGCCCTTGATTATCTTTCAAAGAAAGAAAAATAAATCTTCTTTTTTTCTTTCTGCGACACATGTGGTTCATGGTATGACACACTCTCATGGGTATATACAGAATATATGTGTACACATACACATACACATTTCCATTCTAAGTACTTAGCTCCTAATCGTTGCTCTTTAATAAGAAATCTTTCCTAGTTATTTTTCATCTGGAAGACCCCAAAATAAAAGACTATTACAAAAGAACTTCACTGACCTTCCAACTTAATCCAATCTCTATGCCATTAATTGTGTTACTCTTTTAACGTTCCGATCTAGAAAACACATATTCATTCATTCATGTATTCATTCAACAAATAATCTTAGAAATTTATGCCAAGTACTATTCTATATACAGAAGACAAAACAGTGGGGGAAAAAAAATCTGTGCTCATGACATTTAGATCTAATGAGGGAAAATGGAATAAATGTAATAATAAATTAACTGTATATTAGAACATAATATCCTCTCTGAAGATAAATCAGAAATGAATCCTTTATAACTCTCAAGTAGTGGGAGATATTTTAAATGATGATTCAATTATCAAAAGCCATTCAAAATTTGAGAAATTCAAGTAAAAAAAAAAGGAAAACTTCCAAATAAGGAAAAAACATAAACAAGATCAAAATACAAATAACTGTGGGTAAAATGTTTACAGCATATATGAATATATGACCTCCCTATACAAAGTGAAATTCGAACAAAAGCTACAAAACAGAGTGTATTAGTCTGTTTTAATGCTGCTATTAAAGACATACCTCAAACTGGGCAATTTACAAAAGAAACGTTTATTGGACTTACAGTTACACATGGCTGTGGAGACCTCACAATCATGGCAGAAGGCAAGGGGGAGCACATCACATCTTACTACGTAGATAATAGCAGGTAAAAGGACAGCTTGTGCAGGGAAACTCTCATTTTTAAAGCCATCAGATCTCGTAAGACCCATTCACTCTCAGGAGGACATGAGAAAGACCTGCCCCACAATTCAATCATCTTCCAACAGCTCCCTCCCACAACATGTGGGAATTATGGGAGCTACAAGATGAGATTTGGATGGGGACATAGAACCAAATGATATCATTCTGCCCCTGGCCACTCCCAAATCTCATATCTTCACATTTCAAAACCAATCATGCCTTCCAACAGTCCCCCAAAGACTCAATTCATTTCAGCATTAACTCAAAAGTCCACAGTCCAACAGCTCACCTGAGACAAGTCAAGTCCCTTGCATCTGTGAGCCTGTAAAATCAAAAGCAAGTTAGTAACTTCCTAGTTACAATGGGCGTACAGGCATTAGGTAAATATAACCATTGAAAATGGGAGAAATTGGCCAAAGCAAAGGGGCCATGGGCTCCATGAAAGTCCAAAATCCAGCAGGGCAGTCAAATCTTAAAACTCCAGAATGATCTCCTTTGACTCCATGTTTCGCATCCAGGTCATGCTGATGTAAGAGGTAGGTCCCCATGGTCTTGGGTAGCTATGCCCCTGTGGCTTTGCAGGGTACAGCCTCCCTCCTGGCTGTTTTCACAGGCTGGCAATGAGTGTCTGCAGCTTTTCCAGGCACATGGTGGAAGCTGTCAGTGGATCTGCCATTCTGGGGTCTGGAGTACGGTGGCCCTCTTCTCACAGCTCCACTAGATGATACCCTAGTAGAGACTTTGTGTGGGGGCTCCAACACCACACTTCCCTTCTGCGTTGCCCTAGCAGAGGTTCTCTATGAGCGCCCCACCCCTGGAGCAAGCTTCTGCCTGGATATCCAGGTGTTTGCATACAGCTTCTGTTTCTAAAAGTGTTAGAAAAACTTCATAGTATTCTAAGATGTTCTAAGGATGAAAATTTGAAAAGAACAAAAGCAAATATATGGGCAATAATATAATCTTTTCTTCTCCTTTTAAGTTTGTAATACTTCGGGCAAAGAGTCTAACATTGATGTGGAGTTCAATATAAATATCTACATAAAGAAAATGTATGCATGTATATAGAGAAAATGTTTAAGACAACTATGTTACACACAAGAGAGGATAAGGAAACTTAAAGGATGTGAGGTTTCTTGGACTATAAAAAGTTGACACTAGTTGATTTTTCTGTTGATGGAACAGTTTTTTATCTTGATGTTGGCGATGGTTACAGAAATTTATATATATGATTAAATGCATAGAATTATACACACATAGTACCAATGCCTATTTCCTGCTTTTGATATTGTACTTTTTATACAAGATAAAACCACTGGGGGAAACTAGGTGAAGAATACCTGTCATGTTCCAACAGGGCAATATCCTGTAAATCAATAATATTTGAAAATTATTTTTTAAACTAATTAAAATACAAATGTAAAAATTTGCTTATGAAGATGATTGTGTTTTCACTATACTAATGCACATAAAAACTTGGCTGTGTTTGAGATAACAGTGCCATTTAGATTTTATGTTTTGAGGTATTATGCATGAATGGATATCTACCTCCTATAAATCATATTACACAGTATTTAAGTATGTGGTTTCAGACTACCATAAGTAATCAATGGAGGAAACTGGGCAAAAGGTAGATGAGGCTTCTCTGTACTATATTTACAACTTTCTATAAGTCAAAATTATATCCAAATCAATTTTATAAATTATGATGCAAGTGTAAAAATTTGTTTAAAAAGGTGACAGGGTTTTCATTCCCTAAGGCATACATAATTTGTTCCATATTGGAGATAATGTTCTTCAGGTTGTGTCAATTTTTTTAAATACCATAAACAAATGAAAAACTGCTCCCTGTTTTTTACATTATGCAGAATTGAAGTAGGTGTTTTTAGATTGCAATGGGCAATTCAATATGTGATTAGTGTTAAAAATTCTGCTTTTGATCCTTATCAATATTGAGTCATTTTTTAAATTTAAAACATTAACAGAGTATATTATTCTCATTAACATTATTCAAAAGAATATGATAGTATACCTGATCTACTCTTAACTATTTTCAAAGAAATTATGGAATAGTGACATCAACAAGATAGCAAATCTAGAGCCCCTGGCACTTGTCCTGCTGATGAAGACAAAGCAGCAAATATGTAGCTACATTTTGATGAAAATAACTAAAAGCAAGTGCTGGAATACATCAAGAGAGTGCAGAAACTGCAAAGAACACAGAAACTTAGAATGACCACATAGAGAATAAGAGGAAACACCTTGCCTTTGCCACCTCATCTCCCAGCTGAGAGAGACTTCTCCCTGCAGCAATAAAGTAACAAGGGGACCTCAGCAGCCCCCATATCTCCACCTTGAACACCTACAGTCCTCCTCACCACTGAAAGTAAACCCTATAGTACTCAGTTACTAGGCTCAGATGAGGTAGCTACTTGGAGTCCACACAGCTGTGATCGCCACAGAGAAGGAGCCAATGCTGCTTGGCCTCCTATGGCCAACACTGCTACTGCACAGTGCCATCTTGGAATCAGGATGACTGTTGTACTGTGCCCTGTGCTGGGGGCATGTAGCCAGAATACCCTTCCATTGGTGAGGCTTTATCACTGTGGCTCTACCCACTTTTTGGTGGACCGCCCTCCTCTACCCAAGCTACTGGACATCCTATCCGGAGGGACCCAGTTGCTGGGTAGCTGCTTCATTTGCTCCTCCCAATTGCTGCTGCACCCAGCACTTTGAGGTCTGAGCTGACTCAGCACCCTGCCTTCTGAGGAAATGTTTTCTTGTCCACCCAAGGCAATCATACACTCACCCACAGTGCTTAAGCTGAAGTGGCGTTCTATCTCTCAGGGAATCAATGTTTTGGCCTAGCCAAGCAGGAGCACCTCCAAAGGCTGAGCTAATAGAGCATTCCACATAGCAAGGAAACAGAGAATTGACTAAGCTTGGATACCTGACCCTCCAGACCAAACAGCTATAGCATCCTGCTTCTCTATAACTGAACTAATTTTCCAGAGTCTGAACTGCTGAAGTGTACTGTCTTCGCAGGTAGTGAAATCATCTCTTCACTGCCGCTGTCCCACAGGTCCATTCTGCCACTCCTGGGTCGTCCATGAATGCATTCTGCTGTTCCTAGGTCCATGCCACCATGTACCCATCTCAGAGAGCTTGGGATACTGCCATGTCATACCATCCTAGGGTCCAGAATCACCACTATGTAGTGTCTTACTCTTTGAAACATAAGGTGACATTATGTCCTATTGGCTGTGGTACAAGGCGAGGGTGCCCACTAACACCACTTCTATTCAACATAGTACTAGAAGTACTAGCAAAGTAATCAGACAAGAAAAAGAAAGAAAAGATATCCAAATTGTAAAGGAAGAAGCAAAATTATCTTTATTTGCAAATGATATGATCTTATATGTAGAAAATCCCCAAACACTTCACTAAAAACTATTAAAATCAATGAATTCAGTAATGTTGCAGAATACAAAATTAACATGCCATAATATGTGCCATTTCTGCACAAAATAATGACCTAGCAAAAAAAAAAAATCAGTAAAACAATCCCATTTATGATAGCATCACAAAATAAAATAAAATATTTGAAAATAAATGTAACCAAGGACTTGAAAGACCTGTACACCAAAAATTATTAAATATTGATGAAAGAAACTGAAGAAGACACAAATAAATGAAAAGATATTCCATGCTCATAGGTTTGAAGAATTAATATTGTTTAAATGTCTATGCCACTCCAAGCAATATTCAGATTCAGTGCAATCCCTAAAAAATCCCAATGACATAACTCGCAGAAATAAAAAAGTTTTTGTGTATAAAACCACAAAGAATTTTAAATAGCCAAAGAAATTCTGAGAATTAAAAAAAATTGTTGGAGGTATCACACTTCCTGATTTAAACTTAAATATTACAAAACTATAGTAATCAAAACAGTATGGGATTGGCATAAAAGCAAACACATAGACAAATATAACACAATAGAGGTCCCAGAAAGAAATCTAAACATACATGGTCAACTAATTTTCAACAAGGGTCCAGAGGGCTTTCAACCAATAAGACTTCAACAGTTGGTACTGGGGAAACAACTTCCATATGCAAAAGAATGAAAATGAACCCTTATCACACATCATTTTGCTTTTATGGTTTCAGCTATTATGTTTAGAATTAAGTGTAATAATTTGGGTCTAAAGGACTTAAATGTAATACCATAAAACTCCTAGGAGAAAACATAGGGAAAAACTTCTTGACATGGGTTTTGGTGATGATTTCTTATATAAAAAAACTGAAGCTACAAAAGCAAAAATAAATAAATGGCACTACATCAAATTAAAAGGCTTCAGCACAGCAAAGGAAACAATCAACAAAATAAAAAGGCAACCTATGAATTAGAAAATAAAAATTACAAATCACAAATTTGGTAAAGGATTAATCCTCAAAATTTATAAAGAATGCATACAATGCAACAAAAAGAAAATGTATAACCTAATTTAAAAATGGGCAAATAACTTCAATAGATAAATATATTTATCCAAAGGAATAAAAATAGCCAAAAGCTATATCAAAAGGTGCTCAGCATCATCAATAGTTAAGGAAATACAAATAAAAGCTATTATGAAATATTACTTTATACCCATTAAGTTAAGTATTATGAAAAAGACAACAGATAACCAGTGTTGGTGAAGGTATGGACAAAAGGGAACTTTTGTACATTCTTGGCAGGAGCATGGATTGGTGCAGTCATTATAGAAAACAGTATGGAGGCTCTCAGATAAATTAAAAAGAGAATTATCATATAACTCAGCAATCCCTCTTCTGGGTATATATTCAAAGGAAATAAAATTACCACCTACTAAAAATAACTGCACTCTAATGTTTGTTGCAGCATTATTTGCAACATCCAAGATATGGAAACAACCTGGGTGTCTGTCAACAGATGACTGGATATTAAAAAAACGAAACAAAAACAAAAAACTGTGGTACAGTAGGCCCCCGTGGTCATGGGGGATACATTCCAAAACCCTCAGTAGATGCCAAACCAGAATCAGATTGTTTTTAATCAGAAAATGTTTCTTTTCATGGCTTATATGCACAAATTCAATGCCTTTCCCATCTTAACAAAGCCCTGAGGCTACAAACTTTTTCATTTAAGGTGTAACAACAAAACTAGCATATTTTTTTCCTTCTTCCCAATTTTATGCAGAGACATTTTGTTCTTAAAATACATTTTATAACCTCAGCATATAATTTTTTTTCTTATTGATAACTTTTACCCTTTCTGTTAAAGAAAGGACTTCATGGCTTCTCTTTGGCATATTCAAATTGCCAGTATTAGTATTCTTGCACTTTGGGGCCATTATTAAGTAAAATAAAGATTACTTGAACACAAGCACTGTGATATGGCAACCTCTATCTGATAACAGAGGTAGCTACTAAATGACTAAGGAGTGGTAGTGAATACAGTATGGATACACTGGACAAAAGATTGATTCATGTCCCAAGTGAAAAGAAGATACGCAGTATGAAATTTCATCATGCTACCAAGAAAGGCATGCAATTTAAAACTTAAGAATTTTTTATTTGGAGAATTTTCTATTTAACATTTTCAGACCATGGTTGACCACAGGTAACTGAAACTGTGGAAAACTATTAATAAGTGAAGACTGCTGCAATGCAATATTATTGAACACAATGGAATACTATTCAGCCTTAAGAAAGGAGGAGATCCTGCCATTTGCCACATGTATGCAATTGGACGATATTATGCTAAGTAAAGTACGCCAGACACAAAAAGTATTACATGGCCTCACTCGTACGTTGAATCTAAAAAATAGGGGGAAGGGCATACAGAGAGAATAACACAGTATTTACCAGGGGCAGGTGATCAGGGAGAAAATGGGAGATATAAGTCAAATGATGCAATGTAGCAGATACATAGTATCAATATGTCTAAAGATCTAATATATAACATAAGAACTATAGTTAATAATAGTGTATTATATCCAAAATTTTCACTAAATTAGTAGATTATATCTGCTTTTGTCATGGGGTGGAAAAAGAGTAACTATATGAGATGAAGGATACAATAAGACATTTCACTGTAATAACTGTTCTGCTATATATATGTATGTATATATGTGTGTATATATATATAGTGTGTGTGTGCGTGTGTGTATATACATATCTGATGAAGTTTGGATATTTGTCCCCACCTAAATCTGCTGTAGAATTGTAAGTCCTAATACTGGAGCTGGGACCTAATGGGAGATGTTTGGGTCATGGGTGGATCTGCCATGGCTTGGTCCTGACTTCACGAGAGTGAGTTCTCGCAAGACTTAGTAATTTAAAAGTGCGTAGCATTTCCACTCCCCATTTGTCTCTCTCTCTCTCACTCCTGTTTTTTCCATGTGAAGTACCTGCTCCCCCTTAACCTTCTGTCATGATTTTAAGTTTTCTGAGGCCTCCTTAGAAACTGAGCAGATGCCAGCACTATGCTTCTTGCAAAGACTGCAGAATAATGAGTCAATTAAACCTCTTTTCTTTATAAATTACCTAGTCTCAGGGACTTCTTCACAGCAATCCAAGAATGGCTTAATACAGAAAATTGGTACTGAGGAGTGGAGCATTGTTATAAGGATACCTGAAAATATGGAAACAAATTTGGAACTGTGTCATGGGAAGAGTTTGGAGGAGTTTAGAGGGCTTTAAAGAAAATAGAAAGATTTGGGAAGTTCGGAACGGATAGAAGCAGAAGACAACCATATGCCTAAGCAGATAGGGAAGAATCCCCAGAAAATCTCCCCAACCTGCCCAGGTCGTTGTGCACAGGGAGTTTGCCTAAACATGCCCATGATGAAAAATTTCATCCCTTAACACATGTGCAGGAAGGGAAAGACATCAGTGTGGAGCGGCTCAGACTAAAGAACCACCTGTATGCTGGGAGAACTGGGTGGAGCCACCAGGAATTTGTGCCTTCTGCTGGGGAGGAACCTAGCCTCTTCAGCTCATGTGGGAACCCTGGTATTCAATTATGAGGTGGGAGTCTGTTGTCACGACCCCTCTCTTTTCTGAGCGCTTTCCTTTAGCTTAATAAATTCTACCCTCCTCGCCCTTCAATGTGTCCACATGCCTATTTTTTTTCCTGGTCATGAGATAAGAACTCAGATTTAGCTGAACTAAGAAGCAAAAACTCCTGCATCAGAACTTCTTAAGAGACTGGATAAATGGTTGTATCAAAATGCTGATAGTGATGCAGACAGTGAGGTCCAAGCTGATGAGGTACCAGATGCAATGAGGAACTCAATGGCAGCTGGAATAAAAGTTATGCATGTTATGCCAACAGAGCTTGGCTGCCTTCTGTTCATGCCCTTGGAATCTCTGCAGGTTTGAACTTGAGAGTAATACTTTAGGATATTTGGCAGAATAAATTTCTAAGTGGCAAAACATTCAAAATGTGACCTGGCTGCCTCAAAAAGCCCACACTGAGATCAAAGAAGGATCAAAGAAATGGCTTAATGTTGGAAATTGTATTTAAAGAGGAAGCAGAGCCTAAAAGTTTGGGAAATTTGCAGCCTGACCATGTGGCAGAGAAAGAAAAAGCTTTTCTGAGAGAGGAATTTAAGCAGGTTGTGGAGCAACAACTTACTAGAGATATATGCATAAGTAAAAGGGAGTCAAGTACTAATATACAAGACAACTGGAGGCATTTCACAGACCTTTGAGGAAGCCCCTCCCATCACAGGCCCTGTGGCCTAGGAGGACTGAATGGATTTATTAGCCAGGCCAAAGTCCCCGCTGCCCTGTACAGCCTAGGGACACTGCTCCTCACATCCAGGCTACTCTGGCTTCAGCTAGGACTCAAACAGGCCCAGGTACAGTTTGGGCTGCCACTTTGGAGAATGCAAGCCATAAACCTTGGAGACTTCCATGTAGCCTTAGGCCTGTAGGTATACAGAATTATAGAGTGAAAAACACTTAGCAGCCTGCACCTAGATTTCAGAGGATGTATGAGAAAGCCTGGGTGTCTAGTCAGAGGCCTGCTCCAGAGGCAGAGCCCTCACAGAGAACCTCTACTTGGGCAGTGCCAAGGGAAAATGTAGAATTGGAGCCCCCACATAGTATCCCCAGTGGTGCACTGCCTAGTAGAGCTATGAGAAATGGGCCACCATCTTCTAGATCCCAGAAGGGTAGAAGCACCAGCAGTTTGCACCCTGTGCTTGGAAAAGCCTCAGGCACTCGATAGTCTGTGAGAGCTGTTATGGGGAATGAATCCACAGAGCCACAGGGGCAGAACTGCCCAAGACCTTGGGAGCCCACCCCTGCATCAGTGTGCCCCAAATGTGGGATATGACATCAATGGAGCTTTAAGATTTAATGACTGCCCTGCTATGTTTCTCCTTTCATAAGACCTATACCCCCTTTCTTTTGACCACTTTCTCTTTTAAAATATAAATTTTTACTTAATGCCGAT
>NW_012105421.1:131121-133199 GCF_000951045.1 Mandrillus leucophaeus
TTTTTTGTAGTGGTGAGGTTTCGCCATGTTGCCCATATTGGTTTCAAACACTTGAGCGAACATGATATGCCGTCTAGGCCTCTCAAGATGCTAAGATTACAGGCGTGAGCCACCGTGTCCAGCCATCATTTTCTTTATGTGGAAAATTAAGTGGCAAAGAGCACTGCAGTTAAAGTATCTTATGAAATGGTTGTCTCAACATCTATCTCATAATTAATTACACTTTGTTTTGTTCCACATAGTCAAGGATAATGCCTTTGATCTATTTATCACACTTGTTTTAATAATAGATACAATGCTGCTCTTAATTTATTAAGTTTCTATACTTAATACAGAAAACAGATTGTTATTTTGAATTGTCTACACTTGAAACACACACAAACAGAATAGTGAAAAAATTAGAAGGGACTTGTCAAATCCACCTCTCAGAGTATTTAGCTGTTATAGCAATTTTTAATCATGTAGCTACAATCTTGTTTCATCTTTTTGCAAACATTTGATAAAATAAGTGAATTAACATAAGAATTCCGATGATACTGAATATATATACATTATGAAAATAAGTTTATGATTACTTTCATGATAAAAATTAATGGGTTGTTTCTTTAGTTTCAGATTTTAATGCCAGATATAGTTTAAAGAGAATCTTTCTGGGATATATCCATATGTAGAAGGGGCAAGCCTCTATTGGAAGGAAATTGCCTATAAAGTTAAATAATCCTTATTCAATCTTGCTGTTCTATGCATCCTGGCATGCTTATTAGTATTTCAGCCAAACTCAAAATCAAGGACAGAAAGGAAATGAAATCTGTTGATTATATATTAGATATCTATTTTAAGGCAATGCTAAAGATTATTTTATCAACTGTCATTTAACTATCTTTAGTTCATCTTATAAAATAATTTAATCAGAGTAATCCTTCACCAAATAAGTTTACATTCAAGATTATATATTTACAGGGAGAAGGATTTTATATGGTGCTAGAATTCAGATTTCCTAATATAAGTTATTGTATTCGAGATATTATAAAAATGAGAAAGACTGTTGACGAGACATCTGACAAATGTGCATATGTCTTAACAAAAGGAATGTAAATGCTAAAATATAATTTTGCTATTACTGCGGATCTAAAAAGAGGTGATCTCTAATTTGCCAGGCAAGCCATAATAAACCTGCTCACATAATAATAATTAGCAAGTTTAGTAAATCCCTATTGCTAGCAGAAAGTTGTATGTCTCAACAACAAGGACAGCACATACTTTTTTTTAAAGTTACTTTCAGGAAAAATAAGATTTAGGAGAACCACAAGGTCAGGATCTTTGCATTTAGATTCACTTCAAAACATGCTTCATCAGGAGAGGATCATTTGTCTTGACAGACACATCCCATAAAGGCCATGGTGTGAGGGAAAATGAAGCCATTAGATTTTTGGAATTTAAGTTTTATAGCTGAAGTTTCAATAACACTACCAGAGTGTAATAGGACCCAAGTGTCATATTGAAGAGTCAGCATAAATGACTAATTCCATGTGGTGAGAAAGCTGATGGGCTTATACTGAGCTATCTGAGGAGAGAGGAACCAGTCAACTATAGAGGATTGCTTCATTGTACAACTGGGGAAGTTGAGCATCTAAAGGACTGAGCATACAGCAACATTTTAAAAAGAAATAATATGGTGTGAGAAATTCAGCAGTAGTAACTACGGATATTAGTGTCAACTGGAATGAGTCCATGAATGACACAAGATTTGCAATTAGAAAAGTCCTAAGGATACAACTGAGTAATGCAAATAATGTCAGATTGGGTAAGTTAAATTTGAAATCATTGCCATGCCCCTCTGAGTCTCTGCAATGACTCTGTTTATCACAGTCTCCAACCATCTCCTCAGAAGTATGCAACACTCATAGGGAAATCTGGTGATAGGCTAAGCAAGAGAAATACAAATTTTACTTTTTATCACTGTAGGGCACTAGATAATTTCTGATGACTCATGCTGTTTCTATTTTTCTAGATAATCATGGTCAAACAGAGATATAACAATCTCTGTATTTGGAAATGAAAAACAACCACCAACACAA
>NW_012105421.1:135539-137577 GCF_000951045.1 Mandrillus leucophaeus
TAGAGTGAAAAACACTTAGCAGCCTGCACCTAGATTTCAGAGGATGTATGAGAAAGCCTGGGTGTCTAGTCAGAGGCCTGCTCCAGAGGCAGAGCCCTCACAGAGAACCTCTACTTGGGCAGTGCCAAGGGAAAATGTAGAATTGGAGCCCCCACATAGTATCCCCAGTGGTGCACTGCCTAGTAGAGCTATGAGAAATGGGCCACCATCTTCTAGATCCCAGAAGGGTAGAAGCACCAGCAGTTTGCACCCTGTGCTTGGAAAAGCCTCAGGCACTCGATAGTCTGTGAGAGCTGTTATGGGGAATGAATCCACAGAGCCACAGGGGCAGAACTGCCCAAGACCTTGGGAGCCCACCCCTGCATCAGTGTGCCCCAAATGTGGGATATGACATCAATGGAACTTTAAGATTTAATGACTGCCCTGCTATGTTTCTCCTTTCATAAGACCTATACCCCCTTTCTTTTGACCACTTTCTCTTTTAAAATATAAATGTTTACTTAATGCCGATACACCTATACCTCCATTGTATTTTGGAAGTAACTAATTTGTTTTTAATTTTACAGGCTCGTAAGTGGAACGGACTTGTCTCAGATGAGACTTTGGACATTGGAATTTTGAGTTAATGGGAGAATGAGTTAAGACTTTGGGGGACTCTTAGGAGGGCATGATAGTATTTTGCAATGTGAGAAGTACATGAGATTTGGGAGAGGTTGGGGCAGAATGATATAGTTTGGATATTTGTAACTGTGCAAATCTCACGTTTCATTCTAATACCCAAGGCTGGAAGTGGGGCCTTGTTGGAGATGTTTGGGTCATATGGGCACATCCCTTACGGCTTGGTGCTGACTTCACAATAGTCAGTGAGTTCGCACAAGATCTGGTTGTGAAAAGTGTATAGCAGCCCTCCACCAATTCTCTCTCTCTCTTTTTTTTTTCTGTCTCACTTGCTCCTTCTTTGACCATATCATATGCCTCCTGCCACTTGCTTGCTCCTTTTACCACATCAAGTGCCACATCAACTCCTTTTTTCTGTCTCACTTGCTCCTTTTACCACATCAAAGTCCCATGATTGGGACTTTGTAAACCTCCTGAGGCCTCTCTAGAAGTTGAGCAGATGCCAGCACCATGCTCCCTGCAAAGCCTGTAAAACCTTGAGCCAATTGAACATCTTTTCTTTATAAATTACTCAGTTTCAGATTTTAGTAATGCAAAAATGGCCATGACATGATATTGTATACCTTTAATACACACAATAAACATGCATTTTTTTTTAAAAAAAGAAAATATTCATTTGTGTTAGAAATTTAACAGCCTTTTATTGCCCCATGTCTCTTTATGTGTCATTTTCTTTTCTTTTTTCTTTTTTTTTTATCTAGACGAGGTCACCCAGGCTGGAGTGCAGTGGACCAATCACAGCTCACTGCTACCGCTGCCTCCCAGACGCAAGTGATCCTTCCACCTTATCCTCTTGAGGAGCTGGTACTATAGGCATGCACCACCAAGCCTGGATAGTTTTTTATTTTTTGTAGTGATGAGGTTTCGCCATGTTGCCCATATTGGTTTCAAACACTTGAGCGAACATGATATGCCGTCTAGGCCTCTCAAGATGCTAAGATTACAGGCGTGAGCCACCGTGTCCAGCCATCATTTTCTTTATGTGGAAAATTAAGTGGCAAAGAGCACTGCAGTTAAAGTATCTTATGAAATGATTGTCTTAACATCTATCTCATAATTAATTACACTTTGTTTTGTTCCACATAGTCAAGGATAATGCCTTTGATCTATTTATCACACTTGTTTTAATAATAGATACAATGCTGCTCTTAATTTATTAAGTTTCTACACTTAATACAGAAAACAGATTGTTATTTTGAATTGTCTACACTTGAAACACACACAAACAGAATAGTGAAAAAATTAGAAGGGACTTGTCAAATCCACCTCTCAGAGTATTTAGCTGTTATAGCAATTTTTAATCATGTAGCTACAATCTTGTTTCATCTTTTTGCAAACATTTGATAAAATAAGTGAATTA
>NW_012105421.1:142747-147921 GCF_000951045.1 Mandrillus leucophaeus
GGATTTTGGATAATTTCCCCCCTTTCTCATAAAGAGAACGAATTGTTCCAGACAGAAGGACACAACACTGCACAGGCAATTCAGCTGAATTGTAACCTGGGGTGGACTTAGTGCTGTCAAGGGGGATGTTTGGGTTGATGGTTCTTCTAAGCTGCACAGCTCAGTGGTTTTTCTGTTCATAATGTCAGCTTTTTCTTACACACTGCATTGTATTAGGGACTTCAACTACAGAAGGAATATGGGGATCTATTTAATAGAAACTCTGTTGGGAAAGAGAAAAGTGTTCAACCTCCCTAACTTTCTGCATTAAATTTTCGCATAATTCTCTTCTTTTAGTTTGCCGTTTGTAAGACTGAAATTAAAATAGGAAGTATAATATTAGCAAAACAGTCAGTTAAAACATACAAAGGCAGTTCTACTAACCTGGTTTTTAAAACCCACTAGCTACTTTTAAAAGCATAAATTCTAATGATCAACTATCACAGAGTAGCAGTCAGGGTCTTAGAGTTCAGCAGTTGCAAATGACCATGAGACAATATTTGTGGTCAAATAAACATGGATATAAAGCCAAGGACAGACAACTCTAGGCTTTCAGAAAAGACAATTCTCAAGTAACTTAATAGCAATATAAGAAGAGCATATTCTAATCAGAGTTCTCTATAACAGTGTCAAGCATACATGCTGAAAACCCCAACAACGAGCCTCAGTATGATACTCTTTCTCACTACCCATTGGCGTTTCCGAAACTGCTTGAAAACCAAATCTTTAAATATATAAACCAAACCACATCTAAAATTATTGCCAGACACATGTTTAAAATAAGCTGAACATTTTCCCCCCAAAAGCAAGTTAATTGAATTTTTCTATGTTGGATAGATATTTTGGATCAAATAAGAAATGAAAGCAATACTTCGACAAAATGTTATAAGTGCTATTTTACGTAATTAAACCCAGAATCGAAGTGCCAAATCTATTATGACTGAAATTAAAGGCTTAATGTTCTAAATGATAGCAATGACTGCTGTCTCTAGCAGGTAATACAGAAATGTCCTACAAAAGGAGAAAGAACAGATCCCAGCATCAGAATCCAAATTGAAAGCAATTTTCTTGCTATAAAATTGAGTGGTTTATATTTACATTATTAATAACAAGAAAAAATAAATCAAAATATAGAAAATATGCTTGCCTCAATATTGCCACTAATGCTAGTGATTTATATTGTATTTATTTATCCAAATGGTTAAACATTTAAAATTTGTATTTTTTATAAATTGGCAATTTATGATTATGTTTATTTATGGAGTACAAAGTCATGTTATGTTTTATGAATATTATATAGAATAATTAAATCAAGTTAGTTAACATATTTATCACTTCAAATACTAACTTTTTTGTGGTGAGAACATGTGAAATTTACTCAGCATTATTAGAACTGTACAATACTCTGTTCTTAACTATATTCACACTATGCAATTGAAAATCTGAAAAAAATTTTATCTAATTGAGATTTTGTACCCATTGATCATCATATTTTCATTCCCCTCATACTCAAAATCTCTCTAATAACCATTCTACTCCATGCTTCTGTGAGTTTGATATTTTCATGTTTCATAAATAAATGAGAAAATGTGGTACTGTGTTTGTCTTCCTTTGCCTGGTTTATTTTACTTAGAAAAATATTCTCTAGTTATTTTCATATTGTAGCAAATGACAAAATTTCTTTCTTCTTTAAGGCTGAAGAATATTCCATTGTGGACACATACTAAGTATATTTTCTTTTTTTAATAAAATTTTGTGGCTATTTTTAATTTTTTTTAAATTTCAGATTCGGGGGTAGATGTGCAGGTTTGTTACATGGATATATAGCATAATGGTGAGATTTGGGCTTTTAGTACATATCCAAATAGTAAATATTGTACCTAATAGGTATTTCTTTAACCCTTTCTTGCTTCCCAACCAACACCTACTGGAGTCCCCATTGTCTATTATTTTCATCTTTATATTCATGTCTACATATTGCTTAGCTCTCACTTATAAGAACATGCTGTATTTGATTTTTCGGTTTTTCAGTTATTTTGCTTAGAATAATGGCCTCCAGCTTCATCCACATTGCTGCAAAGGACATGATTTCCTGTTTTATTTTATGGATGCATAGTGTTCCATGGTGTATATATACCAAATTTTCTTTATCCAGTCATCCGAAGATGAACACTTGGGATAATTTCATGACTGTTATTGTTAATAGTGCTGTGATAAATGTACAAATGCAGGTGTCTTTTAAAATTTCTTTTCCTTTGGGTAGATGCTCAGTAGTGAGACTGCTGGATCAAATGGTGATTATATTTTTAGTTCTTTGAGAAATCTCCATACTGTTTTCCATAGGGGTTGTACTAATTTACATTCCCACCAATAGTGAATAAGCATACCGTTTTCTCTGCACCCTTGTCAACATCTGTGACTTTTGACTATTTGATAATAGTTGTTCTGACTGGTATAAGATATCTCATTGTAGTTTTTATTTGCGTTTCTCTAATGATTAGTGATGTTGAGTATTTTTTCATGTTTCTTGGCCATTTGTATATCTTCTTTTGAGAAATGTCTGTTTATATCCTTTGCTCACTTTTGAATGGAATTGTTTGGTTTTGTCTTGTTGAATCATTTGAGTTCACTGTAGATTATGGAAATTAGTGCTTTGTCAAAGGCATAATTTACAAATATTTTCTCCCATTCTTAGGCTGCCTGTTTACTCTGTTGATTCTTTCCTTTACCATGCAAAACCTTTTTGGTTTAATTAAAACCCATTTGTCTATTTTTATTTTTGTTGCATTTGCTTAGGGGTCTTAGTCACAAATTCCTTCCCTAGGCCAATGCCCAGAAGAGTTTTCCCCAAGTTTTCTTCTGGGCTTTTTATCAGGGCTTACACTGAAGTATTTAATTCACCTTGAGTTAACTTTTATGTATGGCAAGGGATAGGGCTCTAGTTTCATTCAGAGGTGTATAGCTAGCCCATTTTCCCTGCACCATTTATTGAGTAATGTGTTCTTTATCCATTGTTTATTTTTGTCAACTTTGTCAAAGATCAGTTGGTTGTAGATTTGACTTTATTTCTGGGTTCTCTATTCTTTTCCATTGACCTATATGTCTAGTTTTCTACCAGTGTCATACTTTTTGAGTTGATATAGTCTTGGGAGTATAATCTGAAGCTAGGTAATGTGATACCTCTGGCATTTTTCTTTTGGCTTATGATTGCTTTGTGTTTTGGGTATCTTTTTTGGTTCCAAATGAACTGTAACTGTTTTTTTTTTTTTAATTCTGTGAAGAATTACCTTGGTAACTTGACAGAGATTGTGTTGAGTCTTCAGGTTGCTTTGGGCAGTATGTTCATTTTAATACTATCGATTCTTCCAATCCATGAGCACAGGATGTTTTTCCATTTGTTTACATCATCTGTGATTTTTTTCATCAGTCTTTTGTAGCTTCTAGTTAGTTGGCTCACAATTCTGCCAGCTGTTACAGAAAGCATAGCACCAGCATCTGATTGCCTTAGGGTGAGGTCTCAGGAAGCTTTTACTCATGGTGGGAGGCAAAGAAGGAGCAGGCATGTTACATGATGAGAGAGGTAACAAGAGAGTGAAAGAGAAAGAGACAGAAGGGGAAAGTGCCACACTCTTTTAAACAATCTGATTTCACATGAACTACAGAGAAAGAACTCATTCATTAGCAGGAGGATGGTACTAAGCCATCCATGAGGAATCCATCTCCATTATCCAATTACTTCCTACCAGGACCCACCACCAGCATTGCAAATCAGATTTCAACATGAAATTTGGAATAGAAAACATCCAAACAATATCAATTGTCTTTTTGATATGCTTTTGGATGCATGTTGCAAGTATTTTGTTGAAGTTTTTTTTGTCTATGCTAAGCAGGGATACTGGCCTATAGTTTTGCTTTTTGGTTGTATGTTTTCCTGATTCTGGTATCATGATGATACTGGTTTCATAAACTGAGTCAGGGAGCAATCCCTCCTCATCAATTTTTTGGAATAGTATTGAGAGGTGACAACATGCTAGCAGACCTCACTCATTCTCGGCACCTCCTCAGCCACGGCGTCCATTCTGGCCACACTTGAGGAGCCCTATAGCCCACTACTGCACAGTGGGAGCCCCTCTCTGGGCTGGCCGAGGCTGGAACTGGCTCATTCTGCTTGCCAGGAGGTATGGAGGGAGAGGCGTGGGTGGGAACTGGGGGCTGCACACAGCACTCACGGGCCAGCATGAGTTCTGGGTGGGTGTGGGCTCAACTTGCCTTGCACTTGGAGCAGGGCTTTCGCCCCGGGCAGTGAGGGGCTGAGCACCCAGGCCAGCAGCTGTGAAGGGTGTACCAGGTCGCCCAGCACTGCTGGTTACCCACGCCACGCTCGAGTTCTCACCAGGCCTCAGCTGCCTCCCCGTGGGGCAGGGCTCCGGACCTGCAGCCCACCATGCCCAAGCCCCCCAACAGGTGGGCTCCCATGTGGCCTGAGCCTCCCTGATGGGCGCTGCCCCCTACTCTGCAGAGCCCTGTCCCACTGACCATGCAAGGGCTGAAGAGTGCAGGCACATAGCACAGGACTGGTGGGCAGCTCCTCCCATGGCCCTGGCGTGGGATCCACTAGGCAAAGCCAGCTGGGCTCTTGAGTCAAGTGGGGACTTGGAGAACTTTTATGTCTAGCTAGAGGATTGTAAATGCACCAATCAGCACTCTGTGTCTAGCTCAAGGTTTGTAAATGCACCAATCAGTGCTCTGTGTCTAGCTAATCTAGTGGGGACATGGAGAACTTTTCTGTCTAGCACTGTCTAGCTAAAGGATTGTAAATGCACCAATCAGCACTTTGTGTCTAGTTCAAGGTTTGTAAATGCACCAATCATCACTCTGTGTCTAGCTAAAGGTTTGTAAATGCACCAATCAGCACCCCGTCAAAATGGACCAATCAGCTCTCTGTAAAATGGACCAATCAGCAGGATGTGGGTGGGGTCAGATAAGGGAATAAAAGCAGGCTGCCTGAGCCAGCAGCAGCAACCCCCTCCAATCCCCTTCCACGTTGTGGAAGCTTTGTTCTTTCACTCCTTACAATAAATCTTGCTGCTGCTCACTCTTTGGGTCTGCGCCACCTTTATGAGCTTGAACACTCA
>NW_012105421.1:148841-150529 GCF_000951045.1 Mandrillus leucophaeus
GGATTTTGGATAATTTCCCCCCTTTCTCATAAAGAGAACGAATTGTTCCAGACAGAAGGACACAACACTGCACAGGCAATTCAGCTGAATTGTAACCTGGGGTGGACTTAGTGCTGTCAAGGGGGATGTTTGGGTTGATGGTTCTTCTAAGCTGCACAGCTCAGTGGTTTTTCTGTTCATAATGTCAGCTTTTTCTTACACACTGCATTGTATTAGGGACTTCAACTACAGAAGGAATATGGGGATCTATTTAATAGAAACTCTGTTGGGAAAGAGAAAAGTGTTCAACCTCCCTAACTTTCTGCATTAAATTTTCGCATAATTCTCTTCTTCTAGTTTGCCGTTTGTAAGACTGAAATTAAAATAGGAAGTATAATATTAGCAAAACAGTCAGTTAAAACATACAAAGACAGTTCTACTAACCTGGTTTTTAAAACCCACTAGCTACTTTTAAAAGCATAAATTCTAATGATCAACTATCACAGAGTAGCAGTCAGGGTTTTAGAGTTCAGCAGTTGCAAATGACCATGAGACAATATTTGTGGTCAAATAAACATGGATATAAAGCCAAGGACAGACAACTCTAGGCTTTCAGAAAAGACAATTCTTAAGTAACTTAATAGCAATATAAGAAGAACATATTCTAATCAGAGTTCTCTGTAACAGTGTCAAGCATACATGCTGAAAACCCCAACAACTAGCCTCAGTATGATACTCTTTCTCACTACCCACTGGCGTTTCCGAAACTGCTTGAAAACCAAATCTTTAAATATATAAACCAAACCACATCTAAAATTATTGCCAGACACATGTTTAAGATAAGCTGAACATTTTCCCCCCAAAAGCAAGTTAATTGAATTTTTCTATGTTGGATAGATATTTTGGATCAAATAAGAAATGAAAGCAATACTTCGACAAAATGTTATAAGCGCTATTTTACGTAATTAAACCCAGAATCGAAGTGTCAAATCTATTATGACTGAAATTAAAGGCTTAATGTTCTAAATGATAGCAATGACTGCTGTCTCTAGCAGGTAATACAGAAATGTCCTACAAAAGGTGAAAGAACAGATCCCAGCATCAGAATCCAAATCGAAAGCAATTTTCTTGCTATAAAATTGAGTGGTTTATATTTACATTATTAATGACAAGAAAAAATAAATCAAAATATAGAAAATATGCTTGCCTCAATATTGCCACTAATGCTAGTGATTTATATTGTATTTATTTATGCAAATGGTTAAACATTTAAGATTTGTATTTTTTATAAATTGGCAATTTATGATTATGTTTATTTATGGAGTACAAAGTCATGTTATGTTTTATGAATATTATATAAAATAATTAAATCAAGTTAGTTAACATATTTATCACTTCAAATACTAACTTTTTTGTGGTGAGAACATGTGAAATTTACTCACCATTATTAGAAATGTACAATACTCTGTTCTTAACTATATTCACCACACTATGCAATAGAAAATCTGAAAAAAATTTTATCTAATTGAGATTTTGTACCCATTGATCATCATATTTTCATTCCCCTCATACTCACAATCTCTCTAATAACCATTCTACTTCATGCTTCTGTGAGTTTGATATTTTCATGTTTCATAAATAAATGAGAAAATGTGGTACTGTGTTTGTCTTCCTTTGCCTGGTTTATTTTACTTAGAAAAATATTCTCT
>NW_012105421.1:151000-167658 GCF_000951045.1 Mandrillus leucophaeus
GTCAAAATGGACCAATCAGCTCTCTGTAAAATGGACCAATCAGCAGGATGTGGGTGGGGTCAGATAAGGGAATAAAAGCAGGCTGCCTGAGCCAGCAGCAGCAACCCCCTCCAATCCCCTTCCACGTTGTGGAAGCTTTGTTCTTTCACTCCTTACAATAAATCTTGCTGCTGCTCACTCTTTGGGTCTGCGCCACCTTTATGAGCTTGAACACTCACCGTGAAGGTCTGCAGCTTCACTCCTGAAGCCAGTGAGACCATGAACCCACCAGGAAGAATGAACAACTCCAGACATACCACCTTTAAGAGCTGTAACACTCACCACGAAGGTCTGCAGCTTCACTTCTGAAGTCAGCAAGACAATGAACCCATCAGAAGGAAGAAACTGTGGACACACCTGAACACCTCAAGGAACAAACTCTGGACACACCATCTTTAAGAACTGTAACAATCACTGTGAGGGTCCACGGCTTCATTCTTGAAGTCAGCAAGACCCAGAACCCACCAATTCCAGACACAGTATCAGTAAGATTGTGATATTGTTTGGCTGTGTGTCCCCATCCAAATCTCTTGTTAAATTTTAATTCCCAGTGCTGGGGGAGGGACCTAATGGGAGGTGACTGGATCACGGGGTAAATTTTCCTTTGCTGTTTTCATGATAATGAGTGAGTTTTCATGAGATCTGATAGTTTAAAAGTGTGTGGCACTTCTCCCAACCCGCTCTCATGTCAAAATGTGAAGATGTTCTTGCTTCCCCTTTGTTCCATTTCTGATTGTGCTTATTTGAATCATTTATCATTTTTCCTTAATCTCACTAGCAACCTATTGATTTTGTTTATCCTTTCAGAGAACAAACTTTTCATTTTGTTGCTCTTTGTATCATTTTTATGTTTTCAATCTCATTTAGTTCTGCTCTTATCTTTGTTATTTCTTCTGCCACCCCTGGGTTTTCTTCTCTTGTTTTTCTAGTTCTTTGATTTAAAATGTTAGAATGTTAGTATGAGATAAATTTGCCTATTTAATGTAGGCACTTAATGTTATACACTTTCCTCTTAGCACTGCTAAAGGTTTTAATACATTGTGTCTGTATTTTCACTAATTTCAGATTTTTTTGTTATTTTTGTCTTAATTTTGTTGTTTACCCCAAAATCATCCAGGAGCAAGGTGTTTTGTTTCATGTATTTGTGTAGTTTTGACAGTTACTTTTCCAATTTTATTATACTGTAGTCCAAGAAGATACTTGATATAATTTTTATTTTTTTGAATTTAATAAGACTCAGTTTATGGCCAACCATGTGGTCTATTGGTCTATTCTCTTTTGGAGAATGTTTTATGTGCAGATAAGAATATTGTGTATTATGTGTTTGTTGGGTAGAATGTTCTGTAAATGTCTATTAGGTTCTGTGGCCTAGAATTCAGTTTAAAGTTTATTTGCTGATTTTTGGCCTCAATAATCTATCTTGTGTTATAAGTGGGATATTGAAGTTCTCAATCATTACACTACTGCTATCTCTTTCCTTAGGACCAGTAGTATTTGTTTTATGAATCTGGGTGCTACAATGTTGGGTTCATATATATTTGAAATAGTTATATCTTCTTGTTGAATTGAAACTTATCAATATTTTATGACATTGTGTTTTTTAGGTTTGTTGGTTTAAAGTATATCTCACCTGATATACACTTAGCTACCCCTGTTCATTTTTGCTTTCAATTTGTGTTAAATATCTTTTCTCCCTTTTTTTGGGTGGGGGGGTCTGTGGACATCTTTCCCCATTAGGTGGGTCTTTTGTAGGCAGCTAATTGTTGGAACTTGCTTTGTTATCCAATTTGCCAGTTCATATCCTTCCCATGGAGCATTTAGGCCTTTCACATTCAAGGTTAGTATTGATATGTGAGGTTCCATTCCTGTCATAATAGTGTTAACTAGTTGCTTTGCAGTCTCAATTGTGTAATTGCTTTATAGATTTGTGAGCATTGTACTTACATGTGCTTTTATGATGGCAAGTATTCTTTATTTCCGTGTTTAGAAATCCTTGGAGCATTTCTTATAAGACCAGTCTAGTGTTGATGCATTTCCTTAGAGTTTCTTTATCTGAGAAAGGCTTTATGTCTCCATTTATGATGCTTATTTTGGTCACTTTCATTCATCAAGCTTAGTTTGGTCATTTTACAAAATCCTATATTTCTTGAAGGCTTTGTTCATTTTTTGAAATTCTTATTTCTCTATTTTTCTCTAACTGGATGAATTAAAAAGCTCTGAAATTTGTTCTTCTCTTTGATGTAGTATATTATTAAGACTTTCAACTGCATTTTGAACTTCCAGTACATTTTTCAGTTCCAGAATCTGTTTTATATATATAATAATTATATTTTTATATCCTGGATTGCTTTTCTAATTTCTTTGTGTTGGTTTTCAGTTTTTCTTGGTTCTCATCGTGTTTTTTTACAATCCATATTTTGAGTCTTCCTTACAATCCATATATTGAATCTTTGTCACGTTATAATTTTCATTTTGGTTAGAAATAATTGCTGAAAAACTAGTGTGATCCTTTGAGGGTGGTGGAACACCTGCCTTTTTTGTACAGTCAGAGTTTTCATGCTGATTTTTTTTCTTTTTTTTTTTTGATGTAAAACACCCATCTTAAGGCTGCTGCTCAAATGATTGCAAGGCAGAATCTCTTTCCTCAACCCAAAATAGACAACTCTGTGACTAGTTTGAACTCCCCTGCAGGAATGTTCCCACTTTGCCCAGAAGGGAGAAAATGAACTCCACCCTTCATGCAAGCCCAGGCCAGTGTATACTTTCAGTGGGGAAACAGCTGCTCCAATAGTGCTGAAAAGGCTGTCTCCAAGTACATCTGCACCAATTTTCAGGGGGAGAAGCCATGACTGCATCTCCAGTAGTGAATTGGGGGTAGCAGAAGCTCCACATCCATTCCAAGCCACTGTTTCTACCTGTCTGTTGAGGTGGGACAGCACTTCCCCTCTTCAGAGATCAGCACCATGCCCATGTCTCCACTGGAAGGTGCACAGCCACTTTCTGGTCCCAAGTAAGTGGCTGTCGAGCAATAGAGAATGTGTGATCTGGTTTCCTTTGCTTGCAGAGGCTCTTTGGTGGACTTCAATTCCCCTTCCCCTAGAGACAATTTGTGCTGAGGGCTAGATCCATGGGGATCCCACAGTTCCACAGAGTCCGACTGGTCCCTGTGGTTGCCACATTTCAGAGCAGATTCTATGATGGAATATTTGCAGGGGATCTAGTGTTGTGGAGAAACAGTGCTAAGATTCTCTGGGCAGGATAGTGGTCCACAATGGGTGCACAACCATTGTGGTTTCATTGCTTTAGCTTGGGTTTGAGTGGAAAGCCAGCAAACCCACATGAGCTGGTTTCCAGGCGCTCTGTTCTCCAGAAGTTCCCAAGTATCTGCCAACAGCAGTGCCTGGGCTTGCAAAGGCAGAGTAGCTCTCCAGAAATTTATTAGTTAACAGCCTGACACAGGAAAGAGGGAGAAAATAATCACTCTTGCCTACCCTTTCCATGGAGTTCCAAAATTTCTTGGAGGTCAGTCTCTACCAAACTCTTGTTGCCTTCTTTTTCTGTACTGCCAGCTTCTTCCCATGGCTTTTCCAATAGGTTTTGGCACTCTTCCCTCAGTATTCCATTCAGGCCATGATCATTCACCTGAAAGTTGGATCTTTTTTTCTGAGAATTCATATCTGACATCTCTAGTTAGCCATCTTGCCTCTGTATTTAAATAGTTTCTGACGGTAAGAAAAAGTCCAAACAATAATGTATTTACTTATACATGTTCCTTTTTATTAATAATTAAATAAGTAGGTTCTTTATTTGACTATAATTTCAGTGGTTATTTCAATTTATACTTTAATACCTTTGTAATAGTACTTCCAAAAACTGAATACTCTAAAAACTTAAACGTAATATAGATGATGGTTGTGATGATGATAATAGTATCTTGGATTTTTTAGATAATATTTTCCAGGTTGTAGTCTGATCCAGACATTTTCCCTAAATATCCCAACTTTGGTATTAAGAAATCAATATTTCAAGGGGTTAAATCAATAGTTAAAACTACTGTGAAAATACCACATAAAAGAGAGAGATATCATTTTCTTTTAAATTATCTCAAATTTGTTTCTGGCAATGTATATTAAAACACTCAAATTAGTTGGACTTATTTGACCAACCTGACTTCAGAAACACAAAAAGTGTATATATAGAAAATTTCCTAAATTTCAAGAATTTCCAAATATTGTTTTTCTTTCTCATTCAGATTTCTAATTTTTTAAATGCCATTTTTAAGGCAATGGGTGTTGAAAGCAAAAACCAATTCTAAAATCTTTCATTTTGGAAAGCTTTGAAATAGAACATGTTTTGACTGGCATGGCACAGAGGATAAAATAGAAATTAAACACCTTAATTTGTTCTGCATGCTTCTTTCTCAAAAATCAGCAAGTGCCATTGAATAACTCATATCATACCTTATGCTTTATATTTGCTGAATGTTTTGTGCTTCAAATTCACACAAAAACTACAGAAGCTTCAAAATGAGAAGATTCACCACTGTCATCTTTCTCTTCACTACCTTATTAGGCTGAAAATTATTATTTTAACATAATTTACAATATTGCATGTTTTACTAATTTAATTGATCTAAAGAAAATAAAATGAATTCACTCTCAAATTCAAATGGCTACTTTGTGTCTCAGGATGTCATTAACATCAAAAGAGTGGATCACCATGCGACTGTCTTCTAATTTTCAACAATTCATCCAAATAAGATTACTTACTTTATGTAATTATTTTTACTTCCAAATTAATATACTACATGTTAGATATACCAGTCTAAGACATTAGAACATTAATGTTGGGAGTTCAAGGTGGGTCTGTGACCTACTGTACTTTCATTTGTTAAAGGAGGTAGCATATTCTGGAGTAAGTATACAGTCCTTTTAGCTGTGAGAGCTATTTTGATTTCCAGCAATGCCCCTTATTAATACTATGAGTTCAGGTAAATTGATATCACTGAACCTTAGATTCCCCTTTGCATATAGTAATATTGATAAGAAATATTTCATGTTTGATGTAAAAATTAAATACTACACAAACATTTTATAAAATTTAAGATGCTTTAAATTAAAAAGGCTTTCATTATTTCACCATATCACTATAAATGCTGCCAATTAAGTTAGAACAATGCTTTCTAATTGTTTATTTTATTTTACACTTACAAAAATAGTTCTTTTTAAAAATCTTTCTGCCATGGATTTATATTGTGTATATTACTATGTTATATATAAAAAGTAATAAAAGTAAAACAAATTGGTCCCATTATTCTTAAATCTCCCTAGTGTACTACTACTCTGAATCATTTTTCACTTGAAAGTGCATTTTCCCCACACTTTCTCTGTGTCATTAAGCACATCAGAAAAGCAGCATTCCTTATACTGCTCAGGATCTTTTCCCACAAAATCCTGACCCCCATTCCATATTGTTTTCTTTTTATTTTAAAATAAATTGAGACTTAAAATAGAGTTGCAAAAGCAATGAAGAGCATTTCCATGTAACTACAATCAGCTTCTCCCAATGCTATTATCTTACATAACCACATATAATTCTCAAAACTGATGAATTAGCATTGGTTCATATTATCAAACTGCAGACTTTATGGAATTATACCAGCTTGCCCATATTCGTCTTTCTCCTGTCTCAGAATCCAATCCAGGAACTCATAATGCACTTAGTTACCATTGTCACTTTGGTGTCTGTCATTTTGTTACAGTCCCTCAGTCTTTCCTTGTCTTTTATGCCCTTGACTCTTTTGCAGAGCAGAGGTCAGGTATTTCACATTTGATCTTTTCTCCTAATAGGTTGAGGTTATGAGTTATTAGGAAGGATGTGACATTCATTTTCTATTGCTCCTATAACAAATTACTATGAACTTAATGGTCTAAAACAACAAAAATATATTAACCCGCTGCCCTGTAAGACAGAAATTTCAAGAGACTCAGCTGGTTTCTCTGCCCTGGTATCACAGACTGAAATTAATGTATTGGCAAGACTGCCTTCCTTACTTGAAGTTATGAGAGTCTACTTTCAACTTCATTCAGGTTATTGGCTGAATTCATATCCATTTCTGACTGTCAGCCATGGCCAATTTCCACTTTTAAGGCAGATTGCATTCCTTGGCTGGTACCCTCCTTCCTCCATTTTCAAATCCACTAAATTTGGAGATGAAGTGCTTCCTATACTTAAAATATCTCTAAAGAGATAGCTAGAAGCTAGGTTTAAAAAATAACATTTTATCTGTAAGGCAAGAGACAAAACGTACCGTATACCAACACTGTACTCTAGCTGGTGTATTTGCTTCTCACAGGAGTACATATTCTGAAACCATTTTATGTTAACTTAGGATTGAACAGATAAATATAGATAATAAGAGCCAGGTTTTTCCACTGCGGGATAAAGAAGATAGAAATAACCAAGGGGGTAGGGGCTCAAACATATCCTGTGATGCTGGTTTACAGTCACAGTTATTCGTATGAACTCATATTTATATTAATGTCTACATACAGATAGATGGGTATAGGAATACACATTAATATGTATGTATATACATGGTAATTATACATATTTTTCAGGTCTGTCTACTAAAGGGCTTAGAAGCAGTGACACACCCATAGCAATAAGTAACACTTAGCACCAGATCTCAGTTTCTAAATACTATTTTTAAGTCTACACATTTAATACTATATTGATCTTGCTATAAATTATCAGTGGAAGGCTTCAAGGGAACAACTGTGACTCATTTCTTTCTCAAATGATCATTGAATTATCTGACACTAAAATGTCAATTGAATTCAACTTTTGTAGCAGTACAGGGTATAGACACTATTGGTGTGGGAACAAAGTATCTGACTAACTCCATATAAATGCAGTAATAAAAACTATATCACAATTTCCTTCTGGTCAATTATTGTAAAACATCATCAATTGTATGGAGCACCTATTTTTCAGAGGAGAAAAATGTAAATTAAAAATGTGTAACTTAGAATGGATATAGTATTATAAATCTAAAATGCTTGAGATAAATTAATTAAGTCTGGGTGGATCACAACTGTATCCTTAGTTCCCTCCACTTCCTCAAAGACTGAAAAATCTTACTTTACTGCATATTTAAATGACGCTCCTACTGCAACTTCTTTGCCTCACCTCAAATCACTGACAGAAAACCATTATTATAAACAAATTGGAACCTGCGTGTGTATGCAAAGAAATTCTCCTTTTCCCATAATTTAAAACATTGAAAATGAACATAGAAATGAAAACATATAAATAAACCCAAAGGATTATAAATCATGCTTCTATAAAGACACATGCACATGTATGTTTATTGCAGCACTATTTACAATAGCAAAGACTTGGAACTAGCCCAAATATCCATCAATGACAGACTGGATTAAGAAAATGTGGCACATATACACCACAGAATACTATGCAGCCATAAAAAAGGATGAGTTCATGTCCTTTGCAGGGACATGGGTTCAGCTGGAAACCATCATTCTCAGTAAACTATCGCAAGAACAGAAAACCAATCACCTCATGTTCTCACTCATATGTGGGAATTGAACAATGAGAACGCTTGGACAGGAAGGGGAACATCACACACCGGGGCCTGTTGTGGGGTGGGAAGAGCGGGGAGGGATAGCATTAGGAGATACACCTAATGTAAATGACAAGTTAATGGGTGCAGCACACCAGCATGGCACATGTATACATATGTAACAAGCCCGCACATTGTACACATGTACCCTAGAACTTAAAGTATAATAAAAAAAATAAGATAATCATAAAGAAATAAATTTCAAGATAGACAAAAGTATAATTTTATGAATTGGTAATTCACTATGCTGATATTTTATACACACACATAAAATGCATATATATGACAGTTAAATGAGTGGATGGATAGATAGATAGGTAGATAGAGAATGAGAAGGGGGGAGATAGAGAGAGAGAGACAGAAAGAGATGTCATCAGAAAATATACCAAAAATGCATTTAGGCCTTAAATCTATTTTAAGCCAAATTATAATTATTCCCATTCATTTAAGATATCTTAACTTAAAATTACTATCATTGAATTTCATCTCCATAAAATAGTTTTATTAAAATCTAAATATATTTTTATTTTTATTACTGTATTTTGAATTTTAACATGTTTTCAGCTTTCAAAACAATGTTGACTTTAGTCTATAATGTTCTCACATTGCATGAAGAGTTAATAGCAGTTTGTGCCACATTTCCTCCACAAATAAATCATAAGAATGGTTCAGAATGGCAAATCATAACCTAATACAAAAGCACACAGTAATGTCAGCTAGAATTAAATGTCACCACATATGGTTCCTTTCCATTATCAACAAGTGACTACTGAATGAACAAATAATTATGTGGCAATAATTCCAATTCTAGGTAAAAGGACTTTTTGAAAATATTTTAGTAACTGTAGAATGAATGCAAAAAGTGATGGCTTATGCTTATATATACTTTTGAAGTTTCATAATCCAACTATTGATCTGCTTATACCACTATTCCTTTTTCGTGTCTACATTACTTTCTTAAAGTCATTTGGAATGCCCATATTATGGTCCTAGGTTATTTTCACTAGAAGTTACTTCTAAATCAAGTAATTTGTCTCTGAGTACTAAATCACCTTCAGAGTGTTCATAACTGTAACAATTGGTGGCATATTTATAAGTGTATAAAATATAAGACAAATATTAACAAAATTTAGACAATTCTTATCTATATCGAAGCAGTAGAGCACAGAGGAAAGATCATGTATTTTGGCATTAAAAAGTCCCCAGTTATATTTTCATTTTTCACTTTCTAGTCATATGACCTTCATTATGTTATTTAACTTATCTCTTTCCTAGTTTCCTGATCTATAAAATAAGAAAAATAGTGGTATATCATACCATTGTTATGATCATTTATTAAGTTCAGGTATATAGGTGTCAAGCAGTTGGTACTTTTTTCATTCAAATGATTCAAAATCCATAAAGGAAGAAAGGTTTATTTACCCATTTATATATAATGCATTATAATAAAAGATTAAATAACATTAACTTATTCATAGATTACATATATATGTATGGTTTTCATCAAATTCTATGTTATTCTAGTATTTAACTTATTATGAATAATGTGTATTCTCAGTGAATGGTAAAGCTCTTAAAAGATAATTCTTCCACTCCTCTTAACATTCTTTCCCTCTATGGCACCACACTTTTTCTTATAAAAGTCTTAAAGAGTCTGGACATACACAGGCAAAAAAAAATAATAATAATCTAGAAACAGACTTCATACTCTTTACAAAAGTTAATTTAAAATGGATCACAAACCTAAATGTAAACAAAATATACATAAAAGTCCTAGAAGATAACACAGTAGAAAATTAGGTGACCTTGGTTTTGATGTTGAGATATATATATATATATAAACAAACACACAATAAGCATAATTAAAACAATAAGCATAATTCATAAAATAAAGAATACATATGATGGACTTCCCTAAAGTTAAAAATTTCTTCTACATAAAACACTGTCAAAGGAATAAAAAGACAAGTCACAGATTCTGAGAAAATATTTGCAAGAAGATTTATCTAATAAAGGACTATTATCCTAAATATGCAAAACTCTCAAATTCAACAATTAGAAAATAAATAACCTGATTTTTAAAATAAGCCAAAGAGCTTAGCAGGCACCTCACTGGAAAAAATATATAGAGGCCAAATAAGCTTGTAAGAAAATGCTCCACATCATCTTCTTGATATGCCATCAAAAAATACAGATTAAAGAACTTAGCTACCACTAGATGCCTATTAGAATGACCAAAATCTAGAACACTGAGAACATCAAATGTTGGCAAGGACATGGAGCAATGGAAATTTTCATTCATTGCTTGTGGGAATGCAAGATGACACCACAACTTTAGAAGAAAGTTGCAAAACTAAACATACTCTTACCATATGAGCCAGAAATTGTGCTCCTTAACATTGACCCAAAAGAATTCAAAATATACATCCATAAAAATATCCCACACATAAGTGTTTATAGCAGCTTTGTTCATAACACCCAAAACTTGGAAGCAACCAAGACATCCTTCAGTCGGTGCATGGATTAAAAAAAACTGTGGTACATTTATACAATGAAATATTATTCAGAGCTAAAAAGAAATGAGCTATCAGGCAAAGACAAGACATGGAGAAACCTGAAATTCATATTGCTATGTGATTGTTATGTGATGGAAGTCAATCTAAAAAAGTTACCTATTGTATGATTACAACTATATGACATTCTGGAAAAGACAAAACTATGGCAAGAATGAAAGGATTATTGGTTGCAGCGTTGAGAAGGAGAGATGAATCAGTGAAGCACAGATGACTTTCAGGGCAGTGAAACTACTCTGTATGATATCATAATTATGCATATATGTCATCATAAGTATGTCAAAACCTGCAGACTGTACAACATCAAGAATAAACCCTTGTGTAAATTATGTACATTAGTTGATAATAATGAGTAAATAGACGTTCATCAATTGTAACTAATGTACAACTCCAGTGGGCAGTGTTGATAATGCAGTAGGCTATGTATGTCTAGAGGAGGGTGAGAGAAGGGAAATCTCTGTATTTTCTTCTTAATTGTGCAGCAAACATAAAAATTCTCTAAAAAATAGTCTTCATAAACCATCCTAAAGTGTTTTAAAGTTAGAGCTAACAAAAACAAAAGCAAAAAAACAACAAAAAATACTCAATGTGTTGCAATTGAAAGAAAAGTCTAAGACTAAAGGATAAAGGTTGTGTAACACCATTTTTCTTTTTCTTTCTTTTCTTTTTTTTTTTTTTTTGCAATCAGGTGACTGATCTTGACTTAGACAATGTGAAAAAAAATCCCTTCCTGCCAAACCAGATTGTGATGGCTTTGCTCCACTGCCAATATCATTATCTTTCAGGAGAAGCATAACAGATACATTCATAATAGATATGTAAATGTAGAGAGCCCTCAGATCTCAGACACAGTTATCTTGAACTCAGAAGAACTAACTGGTGAACAACTAAGTTCAGGGTATATTTGAAGTGGATTTTTTGTCAAGTCTAAACTATGGACAATTTCCTACTAAGAAGCCAATATTTATTTGCAATTTGAAATAAGTCATGGCATGTGGAAGCAACTATTTTAGTGCCAAATTCAGAAGACAGAAGAGATCAGTGAACATAGCAAAAGTTTGGCAAGGGATGAAAAAGAAAAAAAAAACTAAAACAAGTCCTTTAACTATAACTGGCAAATAATTTCACCCATATATACTAAGTCTGAAAAATAAAATAACATTTGCAGTTCCTCTTACCTATACATACTAAATTGTGCATTGTTTTCATTTTTTCCAAGTTCAGTCATTCTCAAGTTTATTTGTTGCTTTACTTATACAGTTTGAGATTAAAGTTTACTTAATGCAATTTTTAAATCTACTCTCTGGATTCTATGCAAAGTGGATCCCAAATGATGCTTAGAGTCAGGATGTAAGTTTTTTGGAAGGGACAGATGAGATAAGTGATAGTTATACACATAAACTCAACTGGTCACATAAAAATCATTTCCCTTTTCTTTCATTTTACACCATTCTATTCCATTTGCATTTTCTAACCATGTGCATATATTATTTCTATTTTTTTCTTCAAGTTCACCAGAGATAATCCTGTCAGTGCAATTATGGATCATTTCTGTACACACATCTCTAAATCCTATTAAATACTTTGAAAATACAAAACTGTTTTTTACAAGTAATATTTAGAAATAAAACATTTTAATATATTTTAATAGTGCATATATTTTCATCATTATATAAATACATATATTAGTTAACATGTCAAAGAAATTGTAATTTGTTTCAAAACAGATGCCAAATTTAACCCTATTTATTTAAAATGTTTTGAACTGTTGAAAAGACAAGTTTCATTCAAGAAACAGGTCAGGTAAAAAATCAGTTGCTGTCAGCAAAAAGCCAGTTTAGTGAAGTGTTAGTAAATCCTTAAAAGGCACAGGAGAAAACTACTTTAGTTATGTGTGTCAAAGAGTCCAAGAAGCTAAACTTCAGAGCTAGGAGCAAAGGCCACAAGGCTTACACTAGAAGAAAAACATCTAGTTTGCAATGCAGCAAAAAGATGCCAAAACCTTTTTGCTTTAGAAATGCTCCCGAGAACCAAGAGGTACGCAGCGAATAAATTCTCACATTTTAGTCTGTGATTTCATTTGACACTTTAAATCATTGAGTGTTAGAACTAGAAAGACTTTAGACAGTATGTCATCCAATCCCCTCATTTTATGTAAAAAGTGCCATGGATTTGTGGTCATAACACCTGAGCTAATTTCTTAATCAGTATTTAATGGCTGACTTTCTTTAAGCATGTCATTTTTCACTCTGGACCTCGTTTGCACATCTACAATACAGTGATAATGGTATCTAAGATGCAGGTTTGTAATGATACTTGTATTAGCTCCCCACTCCCATTATAACAAATTACCACAAACTTGGTGAATTAAAACAATAAAAATTAATTTTCTTACGGTTGTGGAGGTAGGGTTTCAGAAGTCTAAAACGGGTCACTCTGGAGTAAAATCAAGGTGCTGGCAGGCCTAAGTTCCTTCTGAAGACACGAGGCAGAAATCTGTTCCCTAGTCATCATCAGCTTCCAGAGGCTGCTTGCATTTCTTGGCTTCTAACACTCTCCTTTACACATTCACACTGACTCTCCTACCCCTTCTCTCCCTTATAGAAATCCCTGTGATTACATTGGTCCCACCTGGATAAACCAGAGTATTCTTATTATCCCAAGATCCCCATCTCAACTAATTAGCAACCTTAATACCACCAGCAGCCTTAATTTTCCCTTTCCATTTAACACAACATATTCACCATTTCTGGGGACTAGGATGTTGCCATCTTTGGTGATGGGTGGAAGGAGAGCAGAGGAGATAATTTTTCTGCCCACCATAACAATTACCCAAGTAATATATGCAAATACATCCTGTAGATCACAAAGTATTTTATGTATGTAAATAATTTCTGTTAGAAAGAACAAGAAAATAATGGTTATGGTTTCACGGTTCATTAGCAGCAGAGCTCATCTCAGCCTCAGTTCTCCTAATTACCTGTCCAGAACCTTATACACCTCAGCATGGAGGATCTGATAAGAAGCACATATAAGGAAAACCACAAACTTGGCTTGAATTCACTAACAAGCATCTTGAAGACCTAACTGTTCATTTCAAAATGAACTTTGGACATCAATCTGCCTAGGTTTGATGCATAGATCCACAATTCTTCAATTCTGAGAATTTTAGCAACTTTCATAATTTCTCTGAGTCTCATCTTCCATATACGTAAAACAGCAATAATAGCATAACTTCAGTGGTTTGTTGAAAAAGTAAAATGAGAAAATTCATATGAAGTACTAAGCAAACTGACACACAGCAAATGTGCAACAGGTGTTCTTTGTCTTTTATTTCCTAGATAAATGCAACCACCTGCCAGTCACAAAATACCTATGCTGGACACCATGGCGCTCTGGGAAATTTGAATTAGACTCATTTTATGGCCTTAAGAAGTTTATAATTCAAGAATAAAATAAGTTAAATGTATTTGTTCAGCTAATTAAAGTATCTTTATGTGTAAAGTAGCCTTCTTTGCACTGCCTTCTAACCATTCAAAATCTACAAAGGAGTAAAAGCTGCCAGGATACAAAGAAAATCTATGAAAGGAAATTCATTGCTGAGCATGACAAAATCCAAAATATTCTAAGTGACATAGAGTGACAATTACATTACCAAATCAAAGGAAACTTCAACTGCTAAAAATTCTGTCTTTGGGAATTATATAAGATCATATTTCCAAATATAAAATATGTATACATATCCAGAATATAAACTGGGTAATGAGTTCTATGTTGAAACGCTTCAGGAAAAATCTTACAGAAGATTCTGAAGGACAAGGGCACAGCAGGATCCTAGGGGGAGTCAGTGACCTACTGGGGAGGCTAAAAATATATTTTATACAGTTATAGGAACTTGATTATTGAAAGTAAAATCAAGATACTTTGGACTGTAATGTCAGACAGCTATTCATTAAGTGAGTTATGCTACTCTGTAACTAACAAAAATGGTTATTCCATTTTCACCATAGTGTATGAATAAGTGAAGATACATATATTTTTTGATGCAAAGACTTGTATTTTAGTTGTTAACTTTTCTCAAATTCAATACAATTACAAACAAATTCAGAATAGTTTTAAGAATCGTAACAAGTTGATTCTCAAATTAAACTAGAAAAAAAAAACCTGCTTAAAAATACAAAATAATGTTCTAAATAAAATAAAATTAGGAGTCTTGACTGACAAAATTTGCTATAAAATATAGTAACTAATACATTGTGGAATTGGTACAGGGTTAATATACAAATTAATCATGAAAATAAACTTCATAAATAGCATTATAATATGCAGGTGATATGCATTGGTATGACTCTACAGTTTGTAAAATATCTATATAATTTGGTAAGCACCTGTTGCTCAGGTTACCCAAGTGTCTCCTCCAATCCTCCAATCCCAGTTCTTCCCAGGGATCCCAAAATATTTCTCCACAATCTTGGATCTAGTAGCCTGTCAAAACAGAGGCTTATGGAACTTCTTTAGTCCCAAAGTCAGTGTCAATTCTGATTGGTCAGTGCATCTACCAATCTGGTTGTTAAATATATTGAATATTATATCTACATGTTTATATGCATATACCTGTACTTGTATTTTTTTAAGTATCTGTCCATGCAGGCCATTCAAGAATATTACTGAATGAGCTGGATGTGGTGGCTCATTCCTATAATCCCAGCTACTCAAAAGGCTGAGGCAGGAGGATAGCTTTAAGCCAGGAGTCTGAGACCAACCTGAGCAACATAGTGAGACCCCATCTCTAAAATAATTTACGAAGTTTTTATAGAGAGAATATTATTAAAGTATAAGAACTCTTTATATATTCTGCTTAAACATTCTTTGTGAGATGCATACACTGCAAAAACTTCTCCCACTGTTGCTTGTCTTTTTATTTTCTTAATGATGTCTTTTGAAGAGCAAATTTCTCATTTTAATAAAGTTTAATTTACCATTTTTTATTTTCTAATTCGTGCTTTTTGTATCTGATTCAGTTAATCTTTGCATACTCTAATGTCTCAACAATTTTCTCCTCTTTTTGTCTGAAAATGTTATAGATATAGCTATGATACTTAAGTCTATGGCCATTTTACATCATTTTTTAATGTATGTTGCTTGCAGTTCTTTTTTTCTTTCTTTTGGGTTTTCCAGAAACATAATACGTCATCTACAAATAGAGAAAGTAATATCACTTTCTTTACAATTCTGAGTGGTTCCAGTAGTCAAACATTTGAATTATTGCAACTAATATAAGTTGTCTTATTCCATACACATTCCAATCCCTTTCTCTTTTTCTTACCTAATCCAATGCCTAGAAAATGAAAATACTAGATACCTGTGCTGCTAGGTAGGGCAGTGTGACAGCATTTTCTAGTAAGCCATAAGTAGATGTACAAGAGTGTCAAGCCTTCTTTTTTCTTCCTTCTTATTGCCTGAAATATGTTGTACCTGTAGCAGAGCATTTGTCACTAAGAACGATGGAACATAAAGACAGAAAGCACTTGGTTCCTTTAAGGAAGTATTGGGTTGGGAGATGGTTTGGCTCTGTGTCCCCATGCAAATCTCATCTCAAATTGTAATCCCAATGTGTCCAGGGAGGGACCTGTAATCCCCACGTGTTCTGGGAAAGAAGAGATTGGATTATGTGGGCAGTTTACCCCATGCTGTTCTTGTGATAGTGAAACAAATGAGATCTGATGGTTGTAAACGTGGCAATTTTTCCGGTGCTTGCACCTCACTTCTCTCACCTGCCACTATGTAAGACATGCCGGCTTCCCCTTCTGCAATGATTGCAAGTTTCCCGAGGCCTTTCCAGCCATGCAAAACTATGAGTTAATTAAATCCCTTTCCTTTATAAATTACCCAGTCTCGAATGGTATTCTTTATAGCAGTGTGAGAATGGACTAATACAGGTTGTTACATTGGTCCTGGAATACTCATTTGCAGATTACTGTCATGTAAAAGGAAAATGAAACCTCCTATTTGTTTAAGCCCCTATTTAGAGGTTTCTGCAACCCACAGAAGTCTATCCTAATTGATGTGTAGAGAAAAGTACACTTCTACTCCATCCCTTTCTCCACATACATTTATGGATTCCTCTATCTGATTACAGACTGGCTACCTTTCTTCATTTGTATTTTGTAACTCCAGAATAAAAATAATTTCATTTGGCTTTGTGCTTCACTTATCTGCATAGTTTCTCACAAAACTGTGTGCCTATGGAGGACAAAAATAGAGTGTCCTCACAAAATTTACATTCCCCATGGTCCTTAGGTGAATACTTTATTTTTTTTTTTATTTTTTTATTTTTTATTATTATTATAATTTAAGTTCTAGGGTACATGTGCATAACGTGCAGGTTTGTTACATATGTATAC
>NW_012105421.1:174093-188693 GCF_000951045.1 Mandrillus leucophaeus
GCTCTTATTTTTTGAATTTCCAGCTTTTCTGCCCTGCTTTTTCCCCGTCTTTGTGGTTTTATCTGCCTCTGGTCTTTGATGATGGTGACGTACTGATGGGGTTTTGGTGTAGGTGTCCTTCCTGTTTGATAGTTTTCCTTCTAACAGTCAGGACCCTCAGCTGTAGGTCTGTTGGAGACTCCTTGAGGTCCACTCCAGATCCTGTTTGCCTGGGTATCAGCAGCAGAGGCTCATTTGAAAATGCAGAAATCACCGGTCTTCTGTGTCGCTGGCACTGGGAGTTGGAGACTGGAGCTGTTCCTATTCAGCCATCTTGCTCCGCTCCCCCGAATACTTTTCTTTTAATAGATGTACAAACATATTTTAATTGAATTAAAGAATAAAGGAAAAAAAAAAACATAGTGAAAGAAAAGAGCAGATATGAAAAAGAACACTTTAGAGAAAGAAGTTTGGTTTTTTTCATAATTACAAAAAAATCTACTTTTTTAAGGCAACTATAATAAGACGAGAAATAAAAATATCTGGACTATATCATGTGCTTTTTATCTTATATCAGGAATGCAATCGCTATTTAAAAATCTGTGTATTACTAAGTGATTAGTAACTTTTGCCTTGACCTAAGACATCAGCACGTTCTAGCATAATATTATTTCTTAGGTAATGTCTTATGTCACAATCATCACTGCCTAACTCAAATAGAATGGTAGTTTAAGTTTGGTTTTAGAACAAACATGATGGAAATACCTAGAGTCTTTTCAGCTTGGAATATTTTCTATTTTTTTAGTATGAAAAATACAGAATTGGGATGAAAAGAGGGAGTAAGTAAATCTAACTTTGTAATTTACAGCTTTAGTGCAGGAGATACTAAGGAGGTATCACACTGAACATAATTTTTAAATGAACCTCCCTTCTTTCATTTAGTTTTCTGTATAAAATGTAGGTCATGGAGAATTTTGCATGAGTCAAGCAACTCTCTCAATAATTCATTAACTTTTTATAACATCACCATCATTTACTTAAAAACTGTTGGCAAAATTCATTGGGAAAGTTCATTGGATTCATGTCTCCAATTTCTACCTATTTTCAGTCGGTTATCAGTGCTAGAAAGGAAAATTGAGAGGTGACACCTAAGAGTCTGTAAATGACATGAATATTTACAGTTACCTTCCTGTCACTCACCAAAGTTTAGACTGACATAATTACATTTGTCTCCAGAGTAAAAAGGACCCAACATTTAAAGCTCCATCTCCTACAAATTCTCCTTTAAAGATGCATGGCTCATGTAATTATGATGGCTAAAGAGTCCCAAGATCTGCAGTTGGTAAACTGGAGACCTTGCAGAGCTGCTAATATAGCTTCAGTAAGAGTCTGAAAGCCTGAGAACCAGGAGAGTTGATGGTATAAGTTTCAGTAAGAGCGAACAGGCTCAAGATCCAAACCAAGACAGTGTTTCAGTTCATGTCTGAAGGCAGGAAAAGACTAATGTGAGTTCAAGTACTTAGGTAGAAAGAGTTTCCTTTTACTCAGCCCTTCTGTTCTCCTCAGGTCTTCAATGGATTGCACAAGGCCCACCCACATTAGGGACAGCAATCTGCTTTACTTAGTCTATCCATTCAAATGTTAATCTCATCAAGAAGCATCGTCACATACCCACCCAGAATAATGTTTGACCAAATGTCTGGGTCCCTTAAGTTGACACAGAAATTAACCAGCACAGGGGCCTACTCCCCACCCCCTAAAAAAGAAAAGAAAATCTGAAGACTGGGCTAAATAACGGTAGCAACCAATATTGTATTAACTCAAATAAAAAGTCATTAGTTGTGAGGATGATTAATACAAATAAACTTGTTATTTATAACATTTATTTAAATTCTATACTGTCAAAGAGAAATTGGACCAGATATTTTTGTTAAAAATTCTAGAAAGACTTTATTAAAAATATTACAATTTAGGTCAGTATTATTGCAATAAAGGGAGAGATATTTCCACTGGAACAAAAGGTAGGAAAATTTTTAAGCACTTGAGGTGAGCTAATGGAAACATCCTAAAGGACACTAGAGGAGAGGTTGGTCAATGTGACTAGGCCATAGATGTTTGCTATTTGACATATAAAGAAGTTAGGCTCCTACTCCCCCACAAAAGCTGGAAGATAAGAGCCTTATACTTCTTCAGATTATGTTTTAAAGGGATGGCTCCCAGGTCCTAGAGAAAGTGTTGGGTTATAGAAGATTTACATCTCAAAGGGCAGAAGAATAATTTACAATTGCAAGTTTTCTCAAGTAAATACTATAGGAAAAGGGAGGTCAGAAGCCTATAATCAGGAAGAAACTGGTCTAAAGTTTAATCAAGCAGAGGGAAATGTTAAAGCCATCTTGGTCAATACCAAAACTATTCAAAACTTTTCACTTGTGGAGATGCAGTGCATTGCCTCTAAGTGCATCTCTTACACTTATTTGTAAAAACTAAAATTGTTTAAAATTTAATACACTCATATTTTCATGTTAAATACTTTAAAATTTTTCTCTTTATTATATGTCAACTAATATCAGGGTAAACACCATAATATGCTTTGAATATATATGAGATATTACTAATTAGCTGAAGCAAGCAATACCAGATCACTAAGTAATAACAGACAGCTTAGTAGCATCCAGGGGACTTTTACAGCCACAAGCAGATGAAAGTGTTTTTAATGCACATTGAATGAAGTTGACAGATAAAATGTTTACCTATTCCCTCTTGTTCTTGTTTCTTCTTTACTACTGCACTTGCTTTCCTAAATATTTTCTCCAGTAAACCCTACATACTCTTTGTTAATGTTTCCCTGTATATTTTCAAAATTAAAAACAGCAACTAAATTAAATGAAATTTAATTTAAGCAGAAGATAATATAATGTATGCTCTAGTATTTTTGAAACTCTAATACAGGCAGTATTTCTGAGAAGCAAATCTAGAAGCTAAATATTTTATAATTATATAACACTAAAATTATTTATAACAATATATTGTATTTGTTTCTTAAAATGTTAAATATATATGTGAAATATGTGGTATCATTCATTTCCTTTTCATTAAGTCCAGAAATGTCCCAGCTGATGTCTCCAGTTAGTAATACTTTAGTCCATATCCATTGATCAACTTTCATCATATTTCTATTCCCATTCATTCATTAAATAATCCATCCATTTATTCATCAAACATTTATTGAACACCAAGTACAATTTATTAGGCAATGTAATAATTCTTGAAAGTAAACACAGAAATTGAAGACTGTCTATACTCAATGAGTACTCACTACAGTTTTCAAGTAATTGTAATACAATATTTCAATCACTCTGTTATATTTTAATTAATTGAATTATTTGTATAAATTTAAGGGGTACAAGTGTAATTTGTTGAATAGATATATTGTATGGTGGTGAAGTCTGGGCTTTTAGTATAACCATCTGAGAGATATTTTTTAAATTCAATGTAATCACAGATAAGAGATTACATTGAATTTTTCAATGTAATCTTCAAAAGCCTGGAGAAGATGATAAGTTTTCACAGAGACAGTGATAATTGATTTAACTATTTCAGGAGTTGGGAGCATCCCTGTTGTCTTCTAGCATCTATTGAAAAAGAAAAAAATACATCATACATGCATAGTGGTGAAGAATAAGGTTTGTTCAGACTATGAGAGATATTTATCTATCAGGATATATAACTGAGGAGCTGTGGAAGTTAAAGTGTACTAAGTAGATTGGTTATTGCAGTGAGTGTTCAGCCAATAGCATATATATAAAACAGTTGTGGTGGTGGTGAATGTGTATTATACCATTACTACTACTATTACCACTACTGCTGGATAATAATTATAGCAATGATAATAGCTATAAACATCACTTTAATAGATACCTCCTTGTTATATATTGTACTCCTTTATATTATTATTGATAGCAGTACAATTGTTGGTTTTATATATTAATAAAATATGATACTTCTAGATTTATAATGGAATTATATCCCAGTAAACCCACAGTTAATTGAAAATATCACTAATTCAAACCATAGTCAACTGAGAACCTCAAGAATGCCCTAGAGCAGCTAATTAAGTGACCCAAAATAGAAGCCTTAAATCCTTCAAGTCATGACCACCACATCCTACCACATCCTTCCTGAAAAATATATCCAATGGTAAGAGATATTTCCCTAGGACTGAGGGCAGAAGAAAAGAAGAATTAAAAATTAGTACAATTTTTCTCTTTTCCCTTTTGATCCATAATGTCTAAATTAATAGGTCTATTTTCCTCTTTAGATTTTTATACATAAAGAATGGACAATTTAGTCAAGACATCTAAATACATTGGGGAAATGCATAATTGATTGTCTTAAAATAATTAAAATGGTCTTGAATCTTTTCTGCAATAGTATATACAAGCTAATTAATATTTCTGTCTCAGTTTCCTCATGTGAGAAAAGGTAATGAAATTGTATATACTTCATGGAGTCACTGTGAAGATTAAATGCTATAAACATTTTTTTTTTTTTTTTGGAAAAAGGCCAACTAGTTAATATTTTCTGCTATGTGAGCTGTATAGCCTCAGCTACGGTGACTCAGTGCTGCTGTTGTAGCATGAAAGCAGCTACAGACAACATGCAAAAAATGAAGGTGGCTATGTTTTACTTACAGAAACAAATGACAGAGCAGATGTACACTGTAAGCCATAGTTTGCCGATCCCTGCTATTGTGCATGAAAAATGATTACTATAGGGTTTCAAACATGGTTCAACACCATGTCATATTCATGTCATTACTACTGTTGGATCTTAACTTTGTAAATGTCTTTGGTTTCAATAATAATAGTTAGGAATAATTTAAAGTTCATTCTTTCTTCAACAAATATTTAACGAGCACCTCTCTTATTTCAGTCACTATGCTAGGCTATTTACATAATACTGTATGTCCTCTGGAGTGGTATATTGAGTGTAGTTCATAAAAGTGGGCCTCCCAGATGAGAGAGGAGAGTTGAGAAGAATAGGAAATAAATCTGAAGGGACAAAGGGATGACAATGGCAGACATACATTATTGATTAAAATTAAGATTAATATTTGTTTTAACATTTTATTTGAATAATAGGATGCTCATTTTCTAAAGCAGAAACTGAGGCCAAAAGAAGTTAAGTGCTGTACAGAAAGTCACATAACTAGCAAGTGAAAAAACTATTATTTAAACCAAGAGCTATCAGAAAATAGAGTGCATATTCTTTTCCTTCTGCCAGTACGCCAAGATCTCAGAAATGAACTCAAGAATCTCGGTACGTCATATAATTCCGACTATGAGGATTAAACTAGAGAAATCACTAGAATTATCTGAGAACCACTGAGGAGGCAGAAAAAGGTAGAACCAGTTAACTAAATGTCTCAGAATGTCTGAGTCTGTACGTCCACTTCCTAAAATGCTCCCAAATTACTTGAAATGCCAGAAATTTTATTTTTTAGTTAATTTTTTAAAATTTTCAACAACCTAGGAAAGTATAAAAATAGTTTTAAAATGTACAAATAGTATGATAAAGTTTAAAATACTTTTTTAAAACATGGATGAGAAAAACAATTGAAGGAGAGAGGGAATGAAGCAGCAAGATTACAAAACAAATAGAGAACATCCAAGCAGTCAGTTTCTCTGAGGGGATCTTCCAAATCTAGCTTAGAACCTGAGACTCAATTGACCTCAAGAGCGTCAAAACCAGGAGATAAAGCTTGGAGCTACCGTAACTACAAGCATATAAATAAAGTCTATAACTTCAAAATTAGTAAAGGTAAAAAAAAAAAAAATTAAGGTAAATAAAATCAAAATACCATTATAATAGAAGAAATTACGAAAGTAACAAAAAAGAAAAAAAAAAGTATTATAGACCACACAGAACAAATAAACACAAATTAAGACAATGGTACATACTCTTTTCATATACTCATGGAACATTTATTGAACTGGCCACAATCAGGACATTAAAATACAATGAAAGACTTTAAAAGTTAGTAATAACAATATGACTAAAAAATACCCAATGCTTTTATAAAGATACATTTTTTAAACCTCACAATTCTAAGTAATCGATGGGTTAAATAAGAAATTATAGTTTAAATTAGAAAATACGGAGAAAAACAACTAATGAAATTATACCTAATAAAACCTGAGATACAGCAATAGTGAAGTTTAGAAGTAAAAGTATGTAAATTGTAATTGGACTTAAAAACACATATATTCAATCTATCAATACATCTGGGTCTCTTTTTTCCCAAAAAAAATGAATATTCTAAACTTATATTAGGGTAGTATAAGGCTGACTGCCTAATTATCAGTGTTTTGGGGGCAAAAAGGAAAAGGCAGGTAGGAATTTGTTCACTCTGTATTTGACTTTCACTTAACTCCATGTTTTGAGTTGGGTATCCACACCCCTACCACGCAACCAGCCAATCACATACACACATGCATCTGTTTTTACTGTCCACATTGTGGTCTTTTATCTAGGTTCATTTATAATACACACATAAATAAATTCATCTATATATGTCTCTTGATGTATATGTCAATGTGTATTGCTAGGCCTATAAGAAGAATTTCTGGATCATAGAACATTGTCATATTCACACTTTAGTAGGTAATGCCAACTTATTTTCCCAAGTAGTTAGACAAATTTATACTTCAACTGGCACTATGTGAATGTTACTAGCAATTTGCATCTTCACCACTACTTAGTAGCAACAGACGATACAGGCACATACACACACATTTAATTTTTGCCAATTGGAAGGATGTGAGATTGAATTTCGTTGTACTTTCCATTAACATTTCTCTAAATTCTAATAGTGTTGTGAATATTTTCATATGTTTACTGACTTTTTGTTTTTGCTCTTCTATTAAATATTTATTGCAGTCTTCTTTTTGGTTTATTGTTTATTGATTCAAAAGGGTTCTTTATACATTTGAGATGCTAGTCTTTTATCTGCTACATGCGTTGCAATATTTTTTTCCTAGCTGTGGCTTACCTTTCTTCTTATGAAATGAGTATCTTTTGATAAACAGATGTTCATAAATTTAATTTCATTGATTTTGCCAATTTGCATCCCTTAATGATTTATGACTTTTAATCATACATAAAAAACCACGTTGTACCTTAAGATCATTGAAGCTAGTCTATCTTTTCTTTAAATGTTTCATAATTTTATGGTGTTAATGTCTAGATGCAAGACCTTAATCTTTCCAGAAATTATGATTTTGTATAAGTCAACCATATCATATTTCAGGTTTCTATTTGTGTGAAACTGAGTTCTCTATTCTTTTCCTTCTATGTATTTGTTTCCCTCTGTGCCAATATCACACTATTATTTATATATTTATATTGTCTCAATATCTTATAAAGCAAATCCTCTGTTGCATTTTTCTTCAGTCTGATTTGGCTATTCTTAAGTTGTCCTTTTTTTTAAAAAAAAGTTTCTGCTTGTTCACATAAAGAAATGTGCAGAAACCCTAAGTGTAGAACTGTATGTAAAATAAATATGCTAGTATCACTGGCACCCAAATCAAGAAATAGAACACTCCTAGCATCCCAGAATTCCCAGTCATCATGCCAATATGCAACTGCTTTCCTGGCTTTTTTTGCTTCCATTTACTTTTGCCTGTTTTTAAACTTTACATACTTTTACTTCTAAGCTCTACTATTGCTGTATCTCAGGTTTTATGAGGTAGAATTTCATTACATTTTGTTCACCGTATTTTCAGAGTTCTCTTTTAAAATAGAAATTTAAGCAAGCCACTGCTTTTTCAAACTCCCTTGATGGGCTCTCACTTTACCTAGAGTAAAACCCAAAGGATTTTACAGAAGTCTACATGGGCCCTTAATATGCCTGGGCCCTGTCAGCCTCTCCTATGTCACCTTCTGCCATCATTGCTTTTGCTCTCTTTGCTTCCTTGGTGTTTCTCAAACACACCATTCAGACTTCACCCTGGAGATGAGGATCTTGCTATTCCTACTGCCCAAGAACACTCTTCCATTATGTCCCCACGCAGCTTGTGGCTTCGTTTTATTGTGCTCTTTGCTCTCACTTTACCTCCTCTGGGAAGTCTTCCCTACCTGCATGTAGTTCATAGTTGGCATCCATTTTCACCTGCTGTCTCTCTTATTCATTCCTCATTATCTAAAAAATTAAAACAGAAGTTGAATAGCCATGGTGAGACAAACTTTGTTTAGGCATTGAGTATATAACATTTACAATCAGACCTAAATGTGAAGGACATGTCAGATGTCAGTCCTGGGATTCAATAGTGACAACAGGAAAACTCCTCCTATAGGTTTATATCTAATGGGAAAAGCAACGTAAAAGAGACACACACAAGAGAAAAAAGGGCATGAGAATATGCACAAAGCAAAGTCACCAGAATGTCTCTGCTGTGGCTTGAATCACATTATACCTGCAATACTTGACCAGTCAGTGATTTAGCGAAGTTCATCCTTGTTCCCACAACCCATAAAATGTGTTTGATTTGGTGGCTATCATTGTTGTTTTAATTCTAAACCTGACAAGTAAGATCCCATTTCACTTTTCACAATTGCCAAATTGCTCTCCTAAGATATCTTTTGCAACTATTAAATTAAGCAGTCTTCCATTAGTAAAACTGATTCTCAAGCATAACTACTCAACAGGGAAGAGAATAGGAAATAAGAAGAAACTTAGCATCATTTTCATTTCCAAGGGCAGGTGATCAAAAGTCAATACGACTGAGTTTTTTTCCCTGCAAACCCTTAACAAAAAATTAAAAAGGCAAAACAACTTAAGGTTAAATTAAATGCTTCTCCTTTTTGCCTTTTAGAAGTATATCTTGCATCTACCAGAAATAAAACCTCGTAACTAAATAATATAATTTAACTAATATGTTTATTTATTTTGTAGAGCAAAAACATATATGAACTATCTAAAAATAAATTCTAAAATAAAGCAAAAAGTAAAAATTGAAAAATCAAAGAAGTGTTATCATAGACATACAGTAAAATCAACATAAATTTCATCTGCTATTGAAAAGAAATATAAAAGGATTCATGATTTTTCTCATAATCTCTTTTAAAAATATTTATATTTTTGTCTAATCTTTCCTAAGCACGTACAATCCAATTACTCCATCACATGTAGATATAATTATTAAGCAGCTTTAAAATTAACGCTTACATTTTGAGGTTTCTATTTTCCTCAAAATCTGCGTTCATTTTTGGTATTTCTTAACAAATGAATTTGAGGGTGTGTAAGTCTAACAACACTGAGAGAGGTGTGATATGGTTTGGATTTTGTCCCTATGCAAATCTCATGTGGAATTGGAGGAGGGGCCTGGTGGGAGGTGATTAGATGATGGGGGCATATTTCCTCTTTCCTGTTCTCGTGATTGTGAGTTCTCACGAGATTTGATGGTTTAAAAGTGTATGGCACGTGCTCCTTCACTCTCTGTCTCCTGCTGCCATGTGAACAAGGTGACTACTTCCCTTTCGCCTTCTGCCATGATTGTAAGTTTCCTGAGGCCTTCCAGTCATGTTTGCTGTTAAGCCTGCAGAACAGTGAGTCATCAATTAAATCTCTTTTCTTCATAAATTACCCAGTCTCAGATAGTTCTTTATAGCAGTGTGAAAATGGACTAATACAAGATGGTTCTCTTACAATGCACAGAAACCAACAGAGAGTCAAGGAAAATGAAGAAACAAGGGGATATGTTCCAAATAAAAGAAGAAAATAAATATCCACAAGCCAGCTGTAATGAAATCTAGATAACAAGCAAAAGTGGGGTTTTTTGGTTTTGTTTGTTTGTTTGTTTGAGTTTTATGTAACTTATTTAAATTTGGTTAATCAGGTTAGCTCTTGCTTTTTTTAGTAAAATATTTTATCATATACAAAAATTGTGACTTATACAATTATTTGACAGAGACAAATTTAGCCTGAGAAGCGTGTATATATATTCATGTCTCCAAAGCAGTCTTCCACATTAACATGCAAACCAGACAATGCCACATTTCTACTCACTATTCCTCCTTCTAGATTTGTGCAAAGAGCTTGTTCTCCTAAGAACCATGTTATACGGAGATGTCATTAGGAACTAGAGCCACTTAGCATTTCTATGTGAATGAAACACCAAACCCTCCAAGGTGTTATTCTCAGTCTTCTAAGGAAGGGTGAATGTTAAAGAAGATAAACGATGGTATATAGACAGTAAAATTGTGTCCATTGTCTTCTACCTTTAGGATATATGAAAAAGTTCCAGCAGTTTTTCAGCTTCCTAGACTCAACTTCTCATATGTGTCCACTCAGAGATAAATATATGGGTGTCATGATGATGAAGTATGGAGTGGAACAAAAACCAAAGATGTTAATTGCCTAACTAGATTTTGATTATTCTTTCCGTTCAAGAGCAAGCACTTCATTTCATTACACTTCAGGCTAAGTGCAATGCTTTAAAAGTTTTTGCTTTTCACTAAGTGACAGATATTAGAAAAGAGAGTGTGCATTTAGTTGTATCATTATATTCTCTCTGTTGTATATCTAAGTTGTAATCATGGAAAATTTGAAACTAATAACACACTCAAAGTCTTAAAATAGCTTGTAATGACAGATAATACTTTCCATTCCTGAATGAGTATAAATGAGGAATACATGCATACATGATGTGCTTTATAATCTCATGCTGTTTCCCTAATCTATCGTAACTCCAATAGCCTTAAGTAAAAGTAAGTCATGATGCTTTTTATGTTGGCATAAAAAGCTTCTCATCCAAATGAAGCATCCCTCCCTCAGATTTAACTATCAGACTAGGGTGCTGTAACTTCTAAATGATGAAAACTGTTAGTGTTTACAACAGTTAAGAACCAAAATCAATAGACACATATTAAGTTGCAACAAATGGCTAGGGTAAATTACAATTGTTGCCATATGCTGTGGAACTTGGCTCATGCTTAGAGTAAGTACTTAATTGGATCAATAAGAAAAGCTAAAGCATTACAGGTAAATTTGATAGATAATTACTTTTTACCTTGCTTTAATACTCTATAGCAAAAAAAAGCAAACTAATTATTTAAAATAGTAAGCAAACCAAAAGTTGGGAGGAAATATCTCTTGTATAGATGGTTGATAAATGTTTTTAAATGTCCACACCAGAATCAGGTATTACCATGCTCTACTCATGACCAAGTGATTGAGTTCTGATCTATATATAAAAGCTTAATTGAAAGGTAGGGAGAAAGGCATTGGTGTACAATTCTAGAATCTCCTAGCAAGGCAATTTGCACACAAATCATTTGCAGTAAAAGAGATAGTGTTTTGTAGTAAATGAATTCATTTCTTCAACAAAATTAGATCTTAGACTGCACAAAGCCATTTTAACATAATAATATTGAACTTTTCAGTCTTCTATACTGACTAACATTACTCTTTTGATACTTTATGGTTATATAAATCAAAGAATTAAAGAGAAAGGAGAAAAAAAATCTCCAATAGTCCAGCTGCTTTCCTAGAGCCAGGAGTATTCTCTGGCATTCATCATTCACTACAGTGAGATTCATTAACATAGAAACATGTAATTACTTACAAATGATCGTTAACCTATTTTAACCACATATGTGCTGGCATGATGCTAAACACTACAAAAATATTATCTCATTTATCACATTAGTCTTTTGAGACAAATAAAATTATCATTCCCACTTTCTAAGTGAGAAAAGTGAGGATTACAGCAATAAAGGGACTTGCTTAAGGTAAAACAGTGTATCAATTGTACTACAGCACTCAAGCTCATCTTATTCAAAAGCATGCCCTTAACTGCTAAGCAAGGGTGATCATATCACACTGGATCTCTAGTGTTCCACTTTGGAAACTTGAAATCAGGTATTTTCAAAATTTGTTTTAATCAATGTATATCACATAGTTCTCATAGTCATTCACATGTATTTTTGGCTTATATTTGTCTCATTTATTAGAATAAAAACTGATTCTGGTCAGGAAGCATATTACTTGTATTTTTACTGACCTACTTTCTTCTACTACCCCTTGTGTTTAGTACAGAAAACATAAACTATATCCAGTGAAGGTTTTTATCTAAATTTCCAAACTTTTCAATGATGTATTGATAAGCAATAGTATCGGATGCAGCAATGACTGACGTTAGCCTAAATTAATAAAAAATATCTTGTTTTTCAGAACAGATCATGTATACATGTTTTAAATCCGGACTTCTCAATAGTCTTAAAAACATTCCCTACTTTGGGATGAACATTAATTAATTAATTTTTCTTCCCTGATAATGTGACACTCAAACAAGAAACCAGTAAGTAGTTACATTATAATAAATAATGAATTGATCTTCTAAAGTTAAAAACAAAGTGTTCTCAAAATTAGGATTGCTCATTATATACACAGGATTGAGTCTTTTCTCTCCCTTTACAGTCAGAGAATTTAAGAATAAAGAGATATTGAAATCTTTGAAATTGTCTAGTCAACTCTAGCTCATAAATGTGAAGAAATTATGGCACAGAAAGGTGAATAGCTTTCACAATGCCATATGTTATTAAATTAAGACAGTACTACATATTGTTAAATTAGGTTAAAATTGGAACCAGGACTTCAAACTAGGGTCAACTTTTCAAAGAAATCATACCCTCTACTTGAGAAGTATTATGGCAGAAAAGGCATGATTATTTCACAAATGCTCATATGGATGCTTAACCTGCAAAAAATCTTAGCATTTTTTACTATTCTAGGAGTAGAAATGTTTCCTTTTTGGCCTTAATTAACAGCAAAGGGCTCTGGAATGAGGATATTTGGTATACAATTCCACATTCTTAGGTACACACTTGGAAATGGATCGATAGAAGAATGAGGATATGGAGCAATAGAAAATCTCATTCATTGCTGTTAAGCATTAAAAAAGGTATAGCAAACTGGGATGATAATTTGGCAATTTCTTCCAAAACTGATCCAGCTGTTGCATTCTTCGGTATTTACCCAAAGGACTTGAAATTTTATGTCCTTACAAAAACCTGCACATAAATATCAGCTTTATTTATAATTGCCAAAGCATGGAAGCACCAAGATATCTTTCAGTAGCTGAATGGATAAATAAACTGCGGCACATCCAGACAATGGGGTACTATTCAATGCTAAAAAGAAATAAGCTATCAAATCATGGAAAGTCATGGGAGAAACTTAAATGCACATTACTAAATGATAGATTATAGAAGTCAATTTAAAAAGGTTACATACTACATGATTTAAACTATATGACAGTCTAGAAAAAACAAAATTATGGAGATAGTAAAAGGATTTGTGGTTTCCAGAGGATAAGGGGAGAGAGGGAAGAATTAGCAGAGCACGGAGGATTTTTAAGGTGATGAATCTATTTTGTATGACTTTACCGGTAAATACATGTCATAATGCTGTTGCTAAAACTTATAGAATATACAACCCCAAAAGTGAACCTTAAGTAAACTGTGTACTTTGGATAATAATGATGTTTCAATGTAGGTTGTTGATTCTAACAAATGTTCCACTCTGAAGTGGGATGTTGATAGCAGAAATCCAAGCATGTGTAGAAACATAGGATTCATTGGAAATCTCTAACTTCCTCTCAATGTGTCTGTAAACATAAAACTACTCTAAACATCGCCTATTTTTCAAAAAAGTTGTACTTTGTGGTCTTTTTTTCTTGATTCTTCTTTTTTCTTAGGGTAGTAATTTCTTTTTTCCCCCTAACTTTTATTTTTCTTTCCTACTCATGCTTCTTGCCCAAAACTCCTCATGCTAATAATCTTATCACCTCCCTGCTCTGGCTCCAAGACAGGTAACTACTTTGCTGTTAAACACTTTCTCCTAAAGACCTTACTTATATGGTTACTTGGCAAACAAGCGAAAGTTATAGGTTCGTAACACTTCAAAATATAAAAGTATCTCAGTCATAAAATTGCATTTCAGGCTTAAAAACTTAGCTTGTATACAAAATAGTAAAGATGAAAGCACTTTTGTTTTCTTCTTACCAGAGATGTCTTTAGCAAGGATAACCATACACGTTCTCCCCCCATTTTCTCATCAACTCATTTTAGAGCCATTAACCTTCCCTAAAACACTGAAGAGGCTCCTGCCTGTTTCTCCAGTGCCTGCTGTATGAGGGGACAGGTGAGTTTTTCTGACTGGCGGGATGGAGAAAGGCTGCCATCTATTGGTCAGTGTTTTCCGACTGAACAAGACCTAAGGTACTGAGTTGTTCACACATGTTCTTCGCTGAGCTCTCTGCTCCGTCCCAGTGGCTGGTAAGGGAGGTCCTAGTCCTTCATACCTCTCATCAAGCTCTCGCCAAATGTGGATCCCAAAGTTCATGAGCAAAAAAAATAAGGAGCTCTGTTCCAAGTTGTGTTCTAGAAATTAGGGTTAGTAGTTTTGAAGCATATATATATATATATGCTTCAAACTTATATAAGCTTCTGAACATATATATATATATATGTTCAGAATAGTCATTCCACTCTCACACTCTCTCTATGAATGACTATGGCTTATCTCACATATTTATCATTTTTGTGATGAGAACACTTTA
>NW_012105421.1:188953-220170 GCF_000951045.1 Mandrillus leucophaeus
GGACCGCCGACCTCAGGTGATCCGCCCGCCTCGGCCTCCCAAAGTTCTGGGGTTACAAGCGAGAGCCACCGCACCCGGCCGTGGAACCTACATTTTTATTCCTGTTCCCTATGTCTACTTCTCAGTTGGTTCACAGCACAGAAAAAATAATATGCATCATTAGCATGCACTCAAGCCCCAAAAACATCAAGGGCATTTTCTATTGCTTTTTTAAAAGTCAGTACAAAATTTTACAGGGTATCTACGTGTGCCACCCATACCGAATTTAACACATCTTACCTAAGTGGAAAGAGCAAGGAAAAGTCTCATTTTCAAATTTATAAAACTCTCATTGCTTTCTTCAAGCTTCCTACACTGTTGCTAGGACTGGCTTCATCTCCAAAGCCATTATTGCATTCCGAAATGTTAACATAACATATTTAATTGGAAGGAAGAGCAAGCTGACTTAATGCAAGCTTGGCTGGAAGTGACAATCTTAGGTGAGGAGGATCTAGAGAAGAAGCACAGAATAAGAAGAGGACCCTAAAGAAGCTGCTTGCTGCATATGCAGTAACTTTTTCCCTCAACTGCTTACTAAAACTAAGTAATATTAAAGTATACAAAATGCCATAGAGGTAACTTATCCCTTCTGTCATCTTCAAATACATGACCAAAAAAAAAAAAAAAACAAAAAAAAGCTCAATGTCAAGGGTACAAGAGTTGAATCTGAATAAAATTAGAAAGTTATATATATATATAGTATATATATAGTATATATATATATATAGTATATATATATATAGAGAGAGAGAGAGAGAATTTTTCATAGTCCCTTATGTAAACATGAGGCTTATGAATGAAAATATCACAAGCGCTCTTTAGAACAAGGTGTGCTCACAACAAGTGGTCATCTAACTTGAGGGATAAAGTGTTGTTAATGTCTGGCCTTCCTGGATACTTAATTGAACCAAAGTAATTTGTGGAGGGAGGTTTATCATTATAGTAAATGAGATGGAGAGGAGCAAGTGAAGCAGAGTTCAAGACAGCAGGAAATAAAAGACATAGAGAACTATCGGACCAGAAAGGGGAATCGAAACAGACCTGATGTAGCACTAATCATTAGTGAGTGAAGTAATGAACTAGGAAGAGATGGGTTTTAGTTATGGCCCACCAAATGGAAATGAGAAATTTCCAGATGTTCCATATGGTCTGTAATTTAAATGCTTTGTGCCTTCAGGTCAGAATTTTCAAGCAGATAACAGATGTAGAAAAGACTCAGGATTGCATGCAAACACCATGATGGTTAGCTTTCAAAATCTCAGAGCTTGCATGTAAACTCCTCAAGTAAGAAGATGGACTTAAAATAAAGCCTGTCAGACCTTAGGCAGAATTCCAGCTGAGGAAAAGAGTTGTAGGTTAATAACAGCTTTCCTTTAACATCCCAATTCAAATGGTACAAAACAGTGTTAGGAATTTTAACAGGATGGCACCAGTTCAAGAGCTATAGGGTTCAAAAGAACATTTCTTGCCAAATGGCCTTTTTGCTAAAGAAAATAATTTGAATTAAACACCTTGATATTGGGAGATTAATTCTGCATACAACTGAACGTGATGCCCAAAACATCAAAATGTCAATTTTATCTTAAAGGAAACAGAAATTTGCTCTACAGTTACAAGTAAATTTTCATCATTTTTTTTAAACTCAGAACTAGTGGAATTATTACATTTTTAGAAGCAAAATTTAAGTCACTGAATAATCTTTGTGAGGTCCTATGATGTATATCAACAGGATTTAGACATAAGCCTCTCTCCCACCTAGCATAAAATCAAGTAAAGCAGAAAACAAATGCATCTAAATAATCAAAATTCTAGAGTGGCTTGAAATCTACATACTACTAAGTAAATATGGAGATGCTGAGAGTAGAACAATATTTATATCTGATCAGAGGAATAAAAGAAGTGTCATAAAAAAAATTCCAACTGAGCCATATAAGTGTATATGATAAAATGTCATGTAGTATTTCAAAGCACACGTTTGAGTTCAAGCTCTGCTCTACACTTACCTTGTGACATGAACCAAGTTACTATATCTCTCTAAGCCTCAAGCTCTGAATCTGTATAATGGGAATATAGATTTCCTGAATCGGAGGGTTCTTGCTAGGATAAAAAGAGATAATACATTTAAAAATGCTACCCTAATATGTAGGACTCAGCACAGAGGAACCTCTACTTTCCCTCCCCACATGTTACTGCTTTGAACAACATATAGAAACATTTGGTGTTACTACTCTCTTCTCAGAGGAGGATTAGAAGAAAGGTTTTTTCCTCTGTTCTTCACTCTCAATTACTGTTCCCTATAGATTAGGATTTATAGGTAAACATAACATGAGGACAGCTGGTCCGGTGTGCCCCAGGTTTCTCACTTTCTCTCTCTGTCCCTCCTTGCTTTCAGTTAGTGGCCAGCAGACGAATCATGTTCTCTTTTCCACCTCTGTTTTTGGGAATCCAGACCCATTACTCACCCTATTACTTCAAGGTATTTGAGGCAGGGGTGAGATCCTTCACATTTGCCTCCTGGCTGTTAGCTGTACAGTTCTGGACTCCTTAGATTTTAGATGGGAAAAGTATTATGAAAGCTCCCTTTAGTTTGGAGCTGGAATGTTAGTCTCCAAACCATTTTGCTGTGTATTTTTCCATAAAGCTCTTTTTTTAGTTTTTTTTTTTTAAATTGATTTAGAAGTAAATGAAGAGGAAGGTATCATTAATTATTAACCTTCAATTATCTGAATTATCAGGTGACACCTTGAAGAAAGTATAATCATATGGGCATCAGCTCACAAAATGTAGAATCTAAAGTGAAAAGAGCAAGTCATGTATGTTTATGTAAAAGCATGGCTCTTCATAGTGAATATCAGGGAAATACTGGACTTAGGTGCCTGGCTCCTCTTTCTCTGGAAGGACAGAATACCATGATTTCCCTCTTGCTCTCAGTTTGTTTAAAATATATATTAAAATATCCAAATTGTCCTGTTGTATAATTAAATTTTTGAGATATCTATATACATGCATACTATGAAAATGTTTATATTTTGTATAAGCAACTTTGAAGAATGTAAAATCACCAAAAAACAAATACTTCAAAGTTGTACAAGGAATGACTTTTCTATACATTCCTAGGTGCTCACGCCAGCTAACTGTACCATTTAAAAAATCAGCATGGAAGCCAACTCCACCATCTGTGAAAATAGCACTAAAATACATCACTGTGCTGTGTCCTCTAAGCTCACCTATGGAGTGTCTGGCTCCTTCACTGAAATACTGATTGCCTATACCTGAGGCAAAAATCCTGGATATCTACTGCATAGAATACTCCTTGTCTTACTTGTTAGCAGCTGAGACTGAGTACACCCTTAAATGTGCCTCAAACTCAAAGTTTGTCTCACCCTAATCCTGGCCCTGTTTAACCAACGTGTCAAAAAAATGGTTATGAATAAAGTGAAACATTTGTTTTAGCTTTTACTGGTAATTTTGTTTCCTTTGAGTTGAAACTTTTCTGGGTCAAACTTAATCTTCACTCCCAATTACTGATTCTCAGATAGAACTTGCATATTCATACCTTATACATAACAGGGTGAACAGAAATATTATAGACAACTAGAACACTTTATTTAGAGTACTCTAAAACAGAAATGGGTCTGTTTTCACTTATGAAGTTTTTTACCTTAATGATTTGAAACTATAAACTACACATCTATTCAGAAATTGAGAATGGCAATCTAAATGTTTTTAAATTTACACATGATATGAAGTTTAAGACACTAGGATTGCCTTGACAATTAAATCTGACTTACGGTCAAATGCTCTAAAATTTGATCATTATTTTTAATAAATTTTCATAAATTTATATATATGTTTGTGTGTGTGTTTATTCAGTAGAGTGGAGGAGAGTGTTAGAAAGATGGTGAAATAGGAGTTTCCAGCACTCATTCACTCACAGAAGCAAATTTGAACTACTGCAAGCAAAAATAAGTTCATGAGAGTTAAAGAATACAAGTGAGATATTACAGCATCCAAGTGGAACACAGAAATAAGAAAAGATGCATTGAAGAAGGTAGGAAGGATAGTTTTACATTGTTGGCATCACCCCACCCCCAAGCCCATGCTACTTAGAAAGAAATGCACTTTTTGTGGGGGAAGGAGAGTAAAGTGAGTGCCTGACTTTGCCCAAGTACCAGGCCCATCCCAGTGAATTCTGGAGCCAACTGATTCCCATGCTGCAGCCACCAGTTCAACCCCCACAGCTCTAGGCTTCAGTCCCAATTAAGTGCAGGTCTTGCTCCATGGCCCAAGGCTCCAGGCTGGCGCCTGTAGGACCAGGTTCCAGCCTACCCTTGAGGACCCATGCCTCAGGCTGATGCCAATGCCAGGCCAGTTTTTGCAGTTCCAGGCTCTAAGCCTGACCCAGTGCCAGACCATCTTTAGGACACCAGAATTCAGCTTGCCCCTTCAGACCTAAGCTTTGGGCCCATTCCAGGCCAGATCAAACTCCAGACCAGCCCTTACAGCACCAGATACCAGGTTCATATTCATGGACCTAGTCTACAGGCTGGCTCCCAAGAACCCGGGATCCAGGCCGATACCCATGGACTGAAGCTTCAGGCTTGCATCTATGTAACCAGGTGCCAGGCCCACCAACATGGATCCAAGCTCCAGTATCATTCCAATGAACGCAGGTACCAGGATCATCCTTTCAAATACAAGCACTAGGCATACCCACTCACTGACCCAGGCACTAGGCATCCTGCATCAATAAGCCTGCCCTGGTTCCTCTAGAAGGGCTGACTAATGAGGGTTTTCCCTGCCAAGGCCATTCTGTAAATAATGGAAGACGTGTCTACTTAGGCAAATGTGCAACACAAGGCCACAAGGGAAAGGATATGCGCAATCATGGAAACACGACACCACTAAATAAATGAAATAAAGCACTAGTAACCAGCCCTACAGAAATGGAGATCTATGAACTGCCTGCCAAAAAATTTCAAATGATTATCTTAAAGAAGATAATGACCAATATGAGAAGACAGACAATAAAATCAAAATTTGTTTATGTTCACATAAACAAAATGTGCAGCTTACCAATGAGATAGATACCATAAGAAAGAATTAAATGAAAATTGTGGAGTTGAAGAATACAAAGACCAACTAAAAAATTCAATAGAGTGATTCAACAGTAGACTTAATCAAGCAGAAAAAAGACTCAGTGAGCTTGAACACAAGATATTTAAAATTATACAGTCAGAGGATCAAATAGAAAACATAAGGAAAAGAGTGAAGAAACCCTATAGGACTTAGGAAACACCATCAAGAGAAGCATTATATGCATTATGAGAGTTTAAGAAGGAGCAGAAAGAGACAAAAGAAGAAAACTTATTTAAAGAAACAATGACAGAAAACTTTCCAAATCTGGAAAGGAAAATGAATATTCAGGTTTTCCAAATAGATTCAAATAGATCTAGCACAAAGAGATCTTTTCCAAAATATAATAATTAAATTCTCAAAAGAAAAAATATAAGGAATTTTGAAAGCAGCAAAAGAAAAGTGAATTATCACTTACAAGGGAACCCCTCATAGGACAATAAATGGATTTATCAGTCAAAACCTGGTAGGCTAAGACATATTAGTACAATATAGCCAAAGTGCTGAAAGCAAAAAATGCTGCCAACAAAGAATACAATACATGCCAAAACTGTTTTTCAGAAATGAAGTAGAGATTCAGATATTCCCAAACAAAAGCTTAGGAATTCATCACCACTAGACTTATGCTACAGAAAACGCTAAAGGAAGTTATTCAAGTTGAAATGAAGGGATGTTAACTAAACATAGGAAAACATATGAAAGTATAAAAGTCACTGTAAAGAAAAGAATATACTCAAATTCAGAACACACTAACACTGAAATGGTGGTGCATAAGTCAATTTTAACTCTAGTATAACAGTAAAAAGACCAAAGTATTAAAAACAACTATATCTATGATAATTTGTTAATAGATGCACAATGTAAAAAGATGTAGATTGTGACATCAATAACAAAATGTGTGTGGAATAAGTTAAACTGTAGTGTTTTGTACACAATCAACATTAAGTTATTATCAGCTTAAAATAAATGTTATAACTATAAGATACTTCATGTAAACCTCATAATAATCACAAAGGATAAAACTTGTAGTAGATACACAAAAGAGATAAAGAATCAAAGCATACCTCTATTTTAAAAAATCATCAAATTACAAAGGAATACAGCAAGAGAGGAACAAAAAAAAAGAAGAAACTTCAAAACAGTAAGAAAACAATTAGCAAAATGGCCGCAGTAAGTCTTTACATCTCCATAATTACTTTAAATACAAATGGATTAAATCCTCTATTGGAAAGAAATAATAGCTGAATTGATACAAAACAAGACCCAGCATATGCTGCCCGTAAGAAACTCACATTAGTTTGAAAAACACACATGGACTGAAAGTGAAGGAATAAAAAAAAGTATTCCATCTACATGGTAACCAAAAGAGATCAGGCGGGGTCTATACTTATATAAGCCAAAGTAAACTTTAAGTCAAAACTCTCATGAGACAAAGAAGGTCATTACGTAATCATAAGGGGGTCATTTCATCAAGAGGATGTAACAGTTGTAAATATGTGTACACCCACTGTTGGAGCACCAATACATGTAAGGCAAGTATTAACAGAACTGAAGGGAGAAATAGACAGTAATAAAATAATAATATGAAACTTTCAGTACCCCTTTAGTAACAATAAAGAAATCATCCAGACAGAAATTCAGCAAGAAAACAGTGAAATCAAGCAAAGCTATAGACCAAATGGAGCTAACAGTCATATACAAAATGCTTCCCCTAAAAGCAACAAATACACATTCGAGTACACATGGAATGTTCTCCAGAATAGATAGTCAGACCACAAAATAAATTTAAGAGGATTAAAATCATATCAAGTATCTTTTCTAACCACAATTTGATGAAATTAGAAATCTATGGCAGGAGGAAAATTGGCAAAGTTATCAATACATGAAAATTAAACAACATACTTCTGAATAACTGATGCGTTAAAGAAGAAATCAAAAGGGAAATTTAAAAAAATATCTTGAGACAAAAGAAAATAGAAACACAACATACCAAAGCTTTTGAAATACAGAAAAAGCAGTTCTAAGAAGAAAGTTAAAGCAATAAACATCTATATCTGACATGATCACTTATTCTAAGTGAAATACGCCAGGCACAGAAAGACAAATACACCATGCTCTCACTTGTAAGTGGAATCTAAAAAAGTCAATCTCCTAGAAGCAGAGAGTAGAATGGTGATTGCCAAGGTTTTGAAAGAAAGGAAATAGAGAGATGTTGGTCAAAGTGTATAAGGTTTCAGTTATGCAGGATCAGTATTTTCTACATATCTAATGTACAGCATGGTAATTACAGTTAATCATACTGTATTATATAATTGAAATACATTAAGTGAGTAGATCTTCAATGTTTTCACTACATAAAAGGTAACTATGTGATAATGGATATGTTAATTAGCTTGATAGTGGAAATCATTCACAATGTATACATATGCTAAACATCACATTGTACTCCTTAAATACAATTTGCCAGTTATACCTCAATAAAGCTGAATAAAGTGTTCATTAATCTAGAATAAACATTTTGTTATGTGCTTTCATAAAGTCCCTCTGCATTTATTAAAAATAGAACCAAGAAAACATTTCTATAAACATGATGGGCAATTAGTGGAGCCAAATGGGACAAAATCATTTCCAGATACAAGAGTTATATCTGAAATCACTGGCAAAATATTCTGGAACAGATTGTCCACTTTTTCATGTATTCAAATAGAACCAGACGAATTTTACGCAAAAGATTTTAGAGTTGCACTAAAATCACTCCTTGTCCTTCTATTCAGATACATGTGCTGATTAAGTTCCATAATTTTCCTAACGTGTCTATAACCTTTGTCAAGATTATTGTCAAAGCATGTGTAACTGTATTTAAGCAGCAACAAATAATATCAGTACTTGAAAATTATGCAGAATGAACCAACATTTCTCCCCAACCTTTATCAATATCCAACTATGAAAAAAATACTATTTATGAAGGCTATCCTGCAGAAATAAATATAAATGTTCTTACCTGTTCTAAATTTTATTTTGTGTAAAGCCAAAACTATTTGCTTAGGAACCCAATATATTGTGTCTCCTTTAAAAAATAAATTTTTGCTAAAAATGCTCTTTGGCATCACCCATGAGTTTAAAGCCTACCATGAAAGACCATGGTAGAAAAGTTATTTTTGTTGTAGTTATTATAGGAATATTATTAAGGACATATTAAGCATACTACTTGGTTTTTCTGTAAGGACTGTGGAAAAATCCCCGCCTTACACTGATCTAGAGATGTCCAAGGACCAATCTCCCAGGGATACTGAGGAACAACTCTATCTTTTGTTGTAAATCTTTTCATTTAATAAGTATTAATGACAAGTGCACTTCATTTTATTTTACAATCTGATTTTCACTCGAGGTAACTGCTGTGGTTGTCTTCTGGGGCTGTTAGCAGTGCTAGAGAGAAAAGGCCCTCCTCACTGCGGACAGTACCACATGGCTGAGTTGAGCTTTTCAATGCACTGTCAACAGAAAGGTTTATTAAAGCAAACTACAAGGAGAAGCAGCATCTCTATCATATGGGTCAGTTCAAATTTGTACTATCAGCTCTAATTACTATGTTGTTTCAGCAAATGTCATCTGCTTTCATTATAAGAGTTATAATATATGAATATTGAGTCCTAGGAATTAAATTCAAGGGAATACCTTTAATTTGATCAAGTGCCATTTCAGAAGCCTCCTTTTTCCCTAGTAGGATGAAGACTTAGGCATTATCATCACATATTGATATCTGTAATTAAAGCATGGTATGTTATTAAAGGTAACAAGACTACTTCATACAACAAAAAATAAATTACAAATAGAATTTGTGAGAAGACATTTAAATAAAATTTTTAAAGTGATAAATTTAGAAGATGTAGTTTAAGGTATAAATTGAATCGGCAAAGAAGCAGCTACAAGACTTCCAAAATCGCTACATTCCCCTTTGAGCACCAATCTAGAGAGAGTTGCCCTAAATAAATAGGTAACTTTTTGAAGAGTTCCATGAAGTGGACTTTATTCCGCATTGCTTTTCACATGGACATCTAATACAGAGCCTATGTTTAGCTAAAGATGCCTTCAGAAAGGTGTAGTGTTTCAAATCCAACCACATTAAATTCCAACATATGATACAGATATTCAGCCATTTTAAATTATGACAGTCTTTTTATCTTTAATTTTAAGACTTATAGCTATTTCACACCCAGAATATCAATACTGTATCACAAGCTGGGATGAAAACTTACCTAGGCTCTAGAGGGAAGTAATCCACATAACTTTGAAAGTTATATTGATGTATTTACTGCTTCCCAATAGTACCCATAAAGTAAATGGAATCCTAAACTCTACCAAGATATACTTTTCAGACTGTCATAAATTCCATTCACACAGGATAGGATAGCCAACTCAAGAAGCAAACAAAATGATTGTAAAGAACATGACTGTGCTGCATCTAAGCAGGCACAGGACAGTAGGCATAGGCCGAGGCAAACAGCCTGAATGACTCAGCAAGATTGTGGCGCACGCGCACAGTTATGTGTCTTATGTAATCACAGCCAGGAAGCCATAACATAGGGAAGCTTACCACCTGGCTCTCAGCCACTATTGTTTGTGTGGTGTATAAATGTAACACTGACACTGTGAAGGAGCTGCTAAATAGAGCCATGTTTCATTTACCTGCTGTTTCTTGAATGTTCTTCCAGCTCCCTGCCCCAGGTTTACCCAGTCTCCTCGGCCCTCAGCTGGGGCTGGAACCTGACCCTGAGCAAGACAATGATGTACAAATTTGAACCAGTTCACTATGTTAGTCTTGGAGTGTGTGTGTGTGTGTGTGTGTATTTTGTGGGGAGGGTAGTTATCAAATAAAACTGCTTTCCACTTTACCCTCTGTTCTAAGCTATTTTACTGTTTTCTAAAAAAATCACTGGGGTCGCATTTTATAAGGATAAATTCAAACTGGCAAAATACGAAAACGACAAAACAAAGTAGATGTAAGATCAACATGGGAGGATATCACATTCTTTTAAACAAAAAGCAAAGTGATAATTCCACTTCAATTCTATTGTATTTGTGTTCTTGTTAAATTTTTACTGTGGAGGAGGATGACATTAAATTAGAAACTATACTTTCACAAAAATACAGTATTATCTGACTTTAATAAAAATACAAATTTGTCAATTGTTGATATAGTATTATACTTGATGTGACTATATGTGTTCGATCCACATACTAGATAATATATAAATACTAACATTATGGACCAGAATGTAAAAATGCCTGCATTTCCTAACAAGATACTATAAGGCTTTGGTTTTGAAATTTCTCAATAACAAAAAATAAAACATTGGAATGGTGGTTTCCAGAGGCTTGGGGGAGAAAAAAATAAAGAGATTTTAGTAAAGGGTACAAAGTTTCTGTTAAACAAGATAAATAAGTCCTAGAGGTCTACTATACTACATAGATATAGTGTATACATATATAATACGTATATACACACACAAACTATAGTTAACAATATAATAGTGTATACTTAAAGTTTTGCTAAGTCGGTAGATCTTATATTAAGTGTTTTTATTGCAAAATGATAATAATAGGAGAATGGGAAGAAACTTTTGGAGGTGATGGATAGGTTTATGGCATAGATTGTGATGATGATGGTTTCGTGGTTGGATACTTATCTCTAAATCATCAAGTTGTATGCATTAATCATGTATAGCATTTTATATGTCAAAAAAAAGAGAAGAAAAAAATTAAAAGATGAGGTGAAAGCTGCAAAGCATGGTTGAGAAAGTACAAATAACTATGAGAATTCATTCAAGGAAATTATCATATTTGTCTGATGGATTAAAAACCATATGAACCTTTCATATGGTTTTTATGAACCATATATTAGAAATTTCATGAACCATATATTAGAAATAAGTTCAAATGCTGACAGGCAGATTTGAGAAAGATTTTTTTAGATAAAGTTACTGGCATAAGTAAAAATTCATGTTGGAAAATTTGAAGATATATGGTGGAGAGTTCAAATTAGATATATTGGAGTACTGGAAAATCTGGCATAAGCTTTTAATTGTAATTTAGGATAACTTTATCTCGGGTCTTAAACACCAGGGTAGGAAATTTGTACTATTTTCAGGCAGCATCAACAAGCAGTAAATGTTCACTGAAAGTATATTATGTCATTCTAGTGGCATTATAGAAAAGTGACTCAACAACTCTTTATTGAGCAAGACTGGAGGAAAGAAGAATTAATGAAAGACAGCTCAGTTAAGAGACTATTTCAAGTTCTTTAACCTCTCTGTAATTCACATGCTCCTTCTGCTAAAAATAATAGCCTTATAATGTTATAAGGGTTTAATAATATATGAAAACAAAAGTGAGCATGGAAGAAACAGTAGCTCTTTCTAATATGATAAATTACGTAGATTTAGGAAAGTTGTATAAAACTGGAAAACATAATTTCTTTAATAAATATGGAATCATAGTGTTACCTGAGGGTTTTTAAAGGGTAACATAAAATAACATTTGTTAACAACCTTGTCAGCAATGAAGTTCTACAAAAATATAACATGATATAAAAGTGAATGGTATAAAAAAAAACAGAGGGAAAATAATAAACAAATATATTCACTACTCAACATGTATAATTCACAGAGGGATTAGTAATCTTTCATCACCGTAGACTATAGTCCTTAAAAAACCATAAGAAGCTTTAGACCCACATTTATTAGTTGCTGCTCAACACTGTGATCAAGGTTTGAAAGAAAACATATCCAAGGAGAGTTATCATCATTTTTCTGAAAACACCGGTGTCCAGGGATACTGGTAAAAATTCCCTGGAACATCATCTTTGCAAGGTGTACTGTGATACCATCAATAGTCTGCCTCCTGCACTGTGAAAGGTGTGTGGCGTCTTTTTGTTTTACATCATTAGTTATTGGTTCATTTAAATCCAAAACCAATGCCTTATTATTTCTACTACATATGCAATATCTAGATAAGTGCGGTGATATAATTCACAACGCTATTCCCATTTTTTTACAGAAAATATTTTAAAAATTACTATCCCACAAAAACAGTCTTCCAAATGTAAAGATATAAGACATATTACTTATGTCTTTTTTAAAAGAGCTAATGTTTGTTATGTTCACAAATTTTCCCGTCATTACAGGATAAGTGATGAAAACCATGGTGACCACAAGTAAGTCACTTGCACTACTGATTTGTAGAATTAAACAGACACTGCCAACGCCACCACTAAATCTTCAAGGAATCTTTACAGAAGCCGACAAAAGTATGTCAATGCTGAGAACAATGGAATGTAAAGTATGAATCGCTTTGGGGTATGTGGCTAGAAAATTTTTCCCCCAGTCAAAAAAAGAAAATAAAACAAAACAAAACAAAAAAATACTGCAGAAATATTTTAGAGCTAGCAATTAACCTACTGCTAAAGTTGGCATTGAATTTCCCAACATATCCCTTTCCCTCAGACCTCTAACGAAATCCGTCCATGAGGAATGCTCATTTCCTGCTGGGTAAGACACTGTGCAAATGTAGGATTTCACAGTTCACCAGAAGGATTATATCACTTTCCTTTTTGGAAGAAGTTCAGACTTCATTACAAAGGTGCATCACATTGTTATACTGCAGAAAGCAACATATGGCATTCTATCTCTCAGCAGCTAAAAATGGACTTTCAACTAAAAACTTAGTTGTGAAATAAACAGTACATGTTCAGTATGTGCAAAGTTAGGAGTATAATCTATGAATTATGAACAAATATACCAATATATGTGTGTTTTTAAACATGCCATTGTAGAAATACAATGCACAATTTATAATTGATAGATGCTATCATTTTCTTTAACTGGTAAAGGATATTAGAGTTAAAATGGTTTATACGTGATCGGTAACACTGCCAAAACTCAGGAGATAAGTAATCAGACATTTGTTTTTAAAAGGTTTGTTGCAACCATAAGCTGAGTTCCATTAAAGGAGATTAAATAAAATCAGACTGTCCACACAAACTTGCACTAATGGGAAAAATGAATGGATCATTAGCTAAAACAGTTATTCATATAACATTGTTAACATAAACTGTATTAGCTTTTCATGACAGTTAAATATTATTAAAAGCTAGTCAGTTACAGATAGCAACCTATACATTCACAAGACTGATGATTTCAATCTAAAGGGCATGGTTCTGTGTATGACTTTCGTTCAAGTCTCTGCTGCTGGAAATACTGAGTCTATGATTTCACAGTGTACCTAGAGCCACAGTGTGATTTGGTGGCCAAATAACTGAAAATTTTGCTCTGTACTAGATGGAGATGAAATACGCACAGTAGGAGCATAAAATAGACAGCAGTAGTTTACCATGAAACTACCAAATTTCTACTTTTCTCTTTAAAGATATGTATCATTGTAAAGTTGGAATTGTGTGGCATTTCAAAATACTGAGAAAAGAAATGCATGCTTATGTCCCATGTTCTCATGCTGGAAAAATTTAGCAATATAGTTTCTAAAATCAGGTGTGATTTCCACTTAAAGGCTGTAGTGAATGGTACTAACTTCCCAAGGAATTAAAAATGTTACTAATGTCATGTATTGGTACCTTCACTTCATTTCATGTGATTTCCTGTAGTATAGTGTAATTAATGGCTTGGGTATGAATGCTGATACTTCTTCACATTTCTCCCTCATTTATTACACTTCAATATGTAAGCATTTGTTTTCCATAGATATAGCTGATGGCATCATCTCTAAATGTGAATAGAAATGTTTAGTAATCTGTATGTAATTTGCTTTCCTTGAACTTTGCATCTCATGACCTCTCACACCATGTATATTGCTAAACTTACCACCCAACAGATCTCTCAATAAATGATCACAAATAAATGATGATGTCATTAAATATAGGTACTACATTCTTCACTGTGCGGGGAATGCCTTAATAACCGAATTATTCACATCCAATAAGGTTAGTAGCATTTTGCTTTTATACCCCTTTGGTAAGTTCTTCACTTGCCATATACAGACACATCTGCTAAGCACTTCTTTTAAATCTGAGCGCTCTTCTCTCACACTCCTTTCTAGAAGTTCCATGTTACTGGAAAGAAAACAAATATACAGAAAAATTAGAACAGTATTCCATCATGTCTCCTCACACTAGATGCACAATTACTCATAAATATGCACAAGTACACACACACACAAATTCTATATGTATACCTCAAATACTTGCCCAAGTAGTCTATACATCTAATTTTGAGTTCCAATTGCTTTATTCTTTCCTTCAGAATATGAAAAAACTGGAGATAACATAGCATAATCACATAGATGGTAAAACCCAGCTAGAAACCTGTATTTCTTCACGATGACATTTTAATGAACCAGAAAAAAATTAAAGCAAAGAAAATTTGCTCTTGCCCATAGTCAGACTAATGACTTTTGCATATATTGTTTTCAAATCATACAAGGAAGGGTTTGCTCTCATGCAGGATAGCACAACACCACACAAGCACACAGACTGCCACACACACACACACACACACACACACAGAGTTTATTAGCTTAATAATGGACTTCAGTTTAATTTACAGCTATGCAATTGGCCAAAGATTTAGTACTTCTAGTGGCTTTTTTTTCACCTTTTGTTATGGTGCCGTTTGATTGTGTTTATGAATGTGACCTCATATCCTATACCAGCAGAAGAAAGTAAGATAAATTGGACTCTAAAACACACACATAGTAGCAGACAGTACTGTTTAAAGATTAATAAGTGATCTCACTATAGCACTTCAACTGCCTATAGCCTAAAACTATCTTTCCTCTGGTACTTTCCAGGCAGTCCCTGAAGGACCAATAAACCAAGAGCACTAGACAGATCTGAACTTACCTATCACAGCTTTGATTGTGCTCTTGTGCACTATGTGTTTCTTCTTAAAAGCATCTAATTCACTGCCTGTTCACAGCATTCATTATTTGAAGCAAAGGACACTAGGAGAAGTAAATAAAACTTTAAAAAGACATATTGTAAAGGGAATTCGTTCCATTTTCCTTTCTTATGTATCAAAACCCAAAACCTTGTATTGCTCTAGAGATGTGATTTTCACATCACTTAATATTTTTTTTGCCAGATATAAAAACTGCACATTTCTAACTGCATTTCACCTCCTAGAATCTGTGCATTGCACCAAGATGTTCAGACATCTCATCACAAGGCTTCCAAGACATCAGTACCTGGGGGACCCCACTTTGGGACCTGAGGACACATATTCTGTTCACAGTGGGAATTCCAAAAGGGAAGAAGCCAATGTAAAGAATTTCGAACTCTGCCCATAATCTACCTGTTTACCTCCTCCACGCTATGGATTTCATAATTAGAAACACTCCCACAATGTTTGACCCTCCTTTCCAACATCTGATCTCCAGATTTCTTCTTGAATAACATCTGCAAAACTTCCTGTGACAGAAAATGGCTACAGAATCTATCCTGTTATTACTTAACATTAGCATGAGTAATTCATATTATGCAGTTGTAGTATTTTACAATTGTTTGACTAGCTAAAATTTATAAATGTACCCACGTGAATACACTTCCGTTTGCAAAACTAAATATCAGATGCATAACACTAAACTCTGCAAACATGAGAAACTGTCTTTCAGCACTTGTTTCATTTTTTATGCAAAGATATCGAAAAACACAGTCAGAGCTCATTATCTTTAGCCTGAAGAAAAGGCTTGTATAAAGACCAGATGAAAGGAGACAGCTAAAAATTAAAGTCAAACCAGATAATTCAAAGGAAACAATTTCTTTTGGTGGCTAAATGTCCTAATTTGTCTCTATTGAGGCATTAACCATGAAGTTTTCACATCATTCCTTTTGAATGAGTTTATGCCAGCTATATGAGTACAGAGAGGAGAATGGCAATGTCTACTTGTAAACCTCAAACTGAATTTCCAATTAGTATAGTTATTTCTAATGAATTATTTACATTTTTTCAACAATAAAGGCAGTGATTTGTTATTTAATATTCTTTATATAATGATATTTGGCTGTTGAGAGTATCTTATCTTTTTGTTCTACTTCATGCAATGCTATTTTGAGATCTCCAACACACTTTAGACCAAACAGGGTTTTCTGACAAATGATTTTCATTCTAGTATTTGTTTTCTTTTCTTTTCTTTTCTTTTCTTTTTTTGACATGGGGTCTCACCGTGTCGCCCAGGATGGAGTGCAATGGCGTGACCTCGGTTCACTGCATGCAACCTCCGCCTCCTGGGTTCAAGTGATTCTCCTGCCTCAGCCCCCCGAGTAGTTGGGATTATAGGCACGCATCACCACGTCTGACTAATTTTTGTATTTTTAGTTACAGATGGGGTTTCTCCATGTTGGCCAGGCTGGTCTTGAACTCCTGACCTTGCAATCCACTCATCTCAGCCTCCCAAAGTGCTAGGATTACAGGCATGAGCAACTATGCCCAACCTTATTTTAGTATTTCTAAGACTAGAGAACACAAGAGGCAGTATAGCTTAAATAGGTACCTAATAAACAGCTATTGTTATAGAGAATATAATTCACCTTTAGAAATGATGCCTATTAGTAGCAATTACTAGTGACACACAGTCAAGTTGCGTGAAATGATTGTATTATCCATCAATCAAAACCAGCTATGTTATGACAAAAATACTCTAATAAACATATTGATGCAGAAATTATGACTTTTGCCTTAACTAATATCTTTAAAGTTACTTTTGTCACTTTCAAATAACTTTTTTTTTTTCTTTTTTTTTTTTTTTTTTTTTTTTTTTTTGAGATGGAGTCTCGCTCTGTCACCCAGGCTGGAGCGCAGTGGCACAATCTCGGCTCACTGCAACCTCCGCCTCCTGGGTTCAAGCAATTATCTTGCCTTAGCCTCCCGAGCAGCTGGGACTACAGGCATGCACTGCCAAGCTCATCTAATTTTTGTATTTTTAGTAGAGACAGGGTTCCACCATGTTGACCAGGATGGTCTTTATCTCCTGACTTCGTGATCTGCCCGCCTTGGCCTCCCAAAGTGCTGGGATTACAGGCGTAAGCCACCATTTATGTCACTCAATTTTTATTTTATTTTTATGACCTTATAGTTGGGATAAAAATGAACTGAGAAAAAATAATTTATAATTTGATAGAACTAGAATGAAACTTTGGAATTAGCACTTTAATCCTTACGAAAGCATTGAGGTGTCTGAAGTACAACATGTATTCAGTGCTATCTAATGAAGATATATATCCTGTGGCAAGCAGCAGGAATTCTATTATTACCACTTGTATAAAAAGGAAAGACATCTCCTAGCTGATAACTCCCTGGTGAGTCTTTCAAAGATGACCAAGACCATTTCCTGACATGGCTTATCCTGGGGAATTGCAACATCTTTGTAGCTTACATTGTGAGACATATCATGCTCATTTTGGCAGCACGTATATGAAAAAAAAAAGTGATACACATCAGCTGCCTGCCAAGATTCATTAAATGAGTGGTCCACTATCCATTTTTTCTAATACATATGGAATTGAATGACACAGTCCAGTTTTTTCCCGTAAGTATGTCAGAGGTTGAAAGCTCTACAAATACCAAAGGAATAATGACACCTTCACCAAAGGCATATTTATTGAGGACATTGGTCATTAAAATACTGTGAGTTATATTATATTCTTCACCAAAGGCATATTTATTGAAGACATTGGTCATTAAAATACTCTGAGCTATAATATATTCTTTCAGAACTTATGTCAATGAAAAACCTTTGGTTACACTGATAATCTTTTTGGAAGCAACCATATTACTTGTTTTCACTTTGATTACTAGGAAATGCAGAATCCAAATTAAAGATCGACCTTAAAAACCACCATGACTCCACATTTTCTGTTTATGGCCTTCCCTTTGTTGGACTGATTTTATAATATTTTTTCTTATGATTCTATTTCTATTTCATCATTATTTAATCACATATATTATTTTCACAAGCTGATTTTAATACTTAACTTGGAATATTAAATCATCTCTACTTAATTTGGGGAACAGATTATTTAAAAATGCATAACAGCAGACTAAAATATCTGAAAGACTGTCAAGTAGAAGGAGAAGCTAATGTATACTGTGCTGTGTAACAGGGGCAAATAGGATTTTAAAGGAGCATGTGCTAGATAGTGAGCAAGAATTTTCTAATAATTCTTCAGGTCCCAAATGTAATGGGTTTCCCTGAAAAGCTGTGGAATCTTCAACACTGCACAAATTTAATCAGAGGCTAAATAACTATCCATCTGGCATGTTGACAAAAGTTTCTGGATTGGAAGAAAGGTTAAACTAGAAGCCCTCAAAAATCTCTTCCATTCTATGATTCTATAATTAAATACGCTATACTTAATGAGCCATTTGTTATCTTCATAGGGTGAGTAACTCATGGCACAAGTCTCCCTGCTGTCTCTCTGCCAGGTCTAGAAATTAAATTAAATTAAATTAAGTCCATCACCATATAAAACTAGGAATAAAGAAAAGTTATGCCATAATGACTTGAAGAGTCTTGAAGTTTGAATATTGACTTAAAAATTTCAGTTTTGTTGCCAGCAAGAATTCATAGCCTGTTCATATCACAAAACTAATACTCTAAATATGAGGGATCAAAACAGGAGAAACATTGTGATGCCATTCAAATTAAAGTATGACAAGAGTTTAATAAAATATATTTTAATGTTCTAAATATTAAAAAGTAGACAATTCATCATATTACAGATATATTTTTAAACTACTTCCTATAATGAGAAACATGGTAAAGACTCCTGTCACCAGAAAGGTACACTTATTTGTTTGGGGAGGCATTGAAAATCCACCGTGAGCCAGTAAACTAAATTGAAATGGCATATTTAATACCTGCACACATCTATCATTATATTTATGCAATGTAAGAAAGATAAATGAATCATAAATTTGCTAAATTATTCACTGAGGTGAATCAGCTTAAGTGAATGAGCTGACATATCATATATAAATATTTTAAGTGGACAAACAACTTTATAGGTAAATAAAACAAAATTTTGTTTCCTTTCACATTTGGTAGTCTCAGAGAGGTATACTTATTGTTTTCTTATTTTTGTTAGAAATAAATTGAAAAAGGCTTGAAAAAGTAAATATTACTTAAAGGTACATAACCAAAAGTTAAATAACCAGAGCAAAATATGCAATTTCCAAGTATTCAAGCTATTAAAAATTCCAAGATTACACAATTACAAAATTTTAAGCCCTAATGCCAACTGGATTTTGACTAAACAAAGAATGAATCAAGAATGATTGGGAAAAAGTGAAAACAAATCAAAACTAAAGATCAAATTGAAGGATGCCAATTGAAACATGTGACTGTTGTAATTAAGGAAAGGAATGGCAGACACTGTATTTTTTAAATTTTGCAATAGATGGTATTTGTTTCTTGGGGAAGTAGTTATGCTCCAACCCTATAGAAGTCTAGAAGAGTCTGGTAGCTATCAATGTCTTTAACTGGTATGAACTCCAGCATCCCTGATTTTTTTAAAGTCAAGTCTCTCCTGCCTTAAGCCTACCCCAAAAAGACAGGCTCTGCAGCCCTGCCTAGGAAATGGCTATGATACCTGAACTCATTGCAAACACTGTTCAATAAATACTCACAAATTATAGCTTTCTTCCCCAAATTTGGCATCTAAATACAAGAGCAACAAGATCTTATGAAAACATCTTAAGGACTGGGACCTTGGATCTACAATTTAAAATATATATACTGGAACCATATAGTAACAGCATTTGTAAGATAGCAACATAATAGAGGTTTATAAGCAGATAACATAAAATTCAGTTTCCATTAGAGGTTTATTTTCATTACAAAATATTTTAGATAAAAATGTAAAGAATAAAAAGTAGCAGACATTCTCATACCTACTAACCAGATTTGGCAAATGTTAATATCTTGCCTTGTTTGCTTCTGGTTTATATTGTTTTCTAAGAGTACAATTTAAAAGATGCATACAAAAGCCATCATCCATCCCATTCTCTTTCCCATTTAAGCAAGGGGTAGGCAATACCCGAAGTTATTGTCTTTCATGCAAATCAATACAGATATGTTTGTATCAATATGTACTACATGTTATAGTTATTTAATATATACCTATTTCAAGTGTACTTTAATTACACTATGTGTGTCGTTCTGCAATGTGTTTTTCTGTTAAGCATTATTATTCTTGGGATTTGCATTTTGAAATTTGTACTCCTAGTTTTTTTTTTTATCATTTTTATTTTTTGGAGACGGAGTCTCGCTCTGTCACCAGGCTGGAGTGCAGTGGCACGATCTCGGCTCACTGTTACGTCCACCTCCCGGGTTCAAGTGATTCTCCTGCCTCAGCCTCCCAAGTAGCTGAGACTGCAAGTGCACTCCACCATGCCTAGCTAATTTCTGTATTTTTAGTAGAGACTGGGTTTCACCATGTTGACCAGTATAGTCTCAATCTCTTGACCTCATGATCCACCTGCCTCAGCCTCCGAAAGGGCTGGGATTACAGGTGTGAGCCACGGCACCTGGCCACTTCTAGTTTATTTGTTTTGACTTCTCCATAGTATCCAATTATATGACAAAATAATTGTTTATTTCTCCACTGCCCTATTACCCATATATTGTTTGTGACTTTTTACTATGAAAAAATGCTGATAGAAGAAACAACCTATAGAATTCAAGAAAATATTTGTAAACTATACATCTGATAAGGGGTTAATATAAAAAATACATAAAGATCTCCTGCTACTCAATGGCAAGAAAACAAATAATCTGATTAAAAAATGGACAAAGAATCTGAATAAATATTTCACAAAAGAAGACATACAAATGGCCAACAGGTATATGAAAAAAAATCAATATCACTAATGATGAGAAAAACGCCAATTAAAACCACCTCAGATCTGTTAGAATGGCTATAAGTAAAAAAGATAAAAGATGCCAAGTTCTGGTCAGAATGTGGAGAAAAGGGAAACATTGTACATTGTTGATGGAAATGTAAATTAATATAGCCACTATGGAAAACAGCATAGAGATATCCCAAAACATCAAAAATAGAACTACCATATGATCCAGCAATCTCACTGCTATGTATATATCCAAAGGAAATGAAGTCACTATCTCAAAATCATATCTGCATGCCCATGTTGATTGTAGTATTATTTATAATAGCCAAGATATGGAATCAACCTAAGTGTCTATCAACAAAAGAGTGAATTTTAAAATTCATTATAAAAATGGGATACTATACAGCCTTAAAAATAAGAAAATCCTATCATTTGCAACAATATGGATGAACCTGGAAGACAATGTGTTAAATAAGCCAAGCACAGAAAGATAAATACCTCATAATGTCACTTATATATGGAACCTAAAATTGGCAAACTCATAGAAGCAGAGTAAAAATCGTCATTACCAGAGTTTCAGGAGGACGGAGAAGAGAGAGGAAAGCAAACTGAGATGTTGGTCAAAAGACACAAAATTTCAATTACATATGAGGAATAAGTTCAAGAGAGCCATTGTACAACAGGGTGACTATAGTTAATAACCATATATTATATTACTGAAAATTACCAAGAGATTAGTTTTAAGTGTTCTTACACCAAAAAAATAAAAGTATATGAAGTAATGCATATATCAATTGGTGTGACTTAGTCATTTCACAATGTACACATATATCAAAACATGTTATACACTGTGTCATTCCTTTTAAAATGCGGCAATATTATTCTCTATATTTTCACGTGAACATGAGCCAGAACTTGTGTGTGTGTGTGTGTGTGTGTGTGTGTGTGTGTGTGTGTGTGTGAGAGAGAGAGAGAGAGAGAGAAAGAGAGAGAAGTGGAGTCACTGAGATGAAGATTTGAAAATCTAGCTATTACCAACTTGTTCTTTAAAATAATTATTGCAATTTAAACTCTACTGATGCTGTAGGAAAGTGTCCTGTCTCCACATTTTTGTAACACTTAATTTTATCAAATATAAATACAAATACCTTTCACTGTATTTGTATGAGCATTCCTGATTTTTGTCTCTTGTGGTTTGCTTGCTTGTGATCTTTGCACAATGGCGGAAATTCCTACTGTATTAGTCCATGCTCATGCTGCTAATAAAGACTGACTTGGGACTAGGTAATTTATAAAGGAAAAGAGGTTTACTAGACTCACAGTGCCACATGGTTAGGGAGGCCTCACGATCAGGGCAGAAGGTAAATGAGAAGCAAAGTCATATCTTACATGGCTGCAGGCAAAGAGAGCATGAGCAGGGGACCCCCACTTTACAAAACCATCAGGTCTCATGAGACTTACTCACTATCACGAGAACAGTGCGGGAAAGACCAGCCCCTATGATTCAATTACCTCCTACCGAGTCCCTCCCATTACATGTGGGAATTATGGGAGCTACAATTCAAGATGAGATTTGAGTAGGTACACAGCTGAACTATACCACCTATAAATAGTTTTCCTTTGTGATTCAATCTTTAATAATATTTCACCCACATCTGTGGTTTGTCTTTTAACTTTGTTTTGGGGATCTTTGGTTATATAGGGAATTTTAATGTTAATGAACTTAATTAATGAAATATTTTCTATCTATTTTGTGCCTTTTATGTCTTAAATCCTTCCTTATCTTGATAAAAACAGATATATTAAAATGATTCTCTGATAATTTTCACTAAAAATGTCAGCGTTCAGCTTTTCAAATTTATGACTTTAAATATTTAGTATAAGATACAGATCTAACTTTATCCTTTTTCTATTCACAGTCCCCATCCCTGCTCCTTTTCTTGAATAGGCTATTCATTTCCAAATTATTTAACCCTTTGTTATACCAAGTTCCATATATTATGCTCTCTATTCTGTCACATTATCTCAGTTTTCTACCTTGCACTGTAAAATTCTTAATGTCTATTAAGACTAGTACACACATTTTTCTTCTTCATCAAAACCCTCTTGACATATTTGATAGAAGCTCAGTTATACAAAGTGATTTTGTATGGTGCAGGCGCACTACTACATGGATTTCTTTCAATAAAAGTAACGCCACATGTACCTTACTTCACTGTCTCCCACTCCACCTCCTCCATGTCGTTCATCTCTGCCATCCCTGAGACAGCAAGACCAACCCCTCCTCTTCCTTTTCCTCCTCAGCCTATTCAAGGTGCAGATGATGAGGATGAAGACCTTTATAATGATCCATTTTCACTTAATGAATACTAAATATAGTTTTTATTTCTTGTAATTTTCTTAATAACATCTCCTTTTCCCAGTAGACTTTATAATTATAATACAGCATATAGTACATATAACATACAAAATATGTGTTAGCCAACTGTTCATATTTCAGTAGAGCTTCTGGTTAACAGTAGGCTATTAGAAAAGTTTTGGGGGAGTCTAAATTTAGACATGTATTTTCAACTACCTGGGAGTTTAGTGTCCATAACCCCTGTATTGTTCAAGAGTCAAACGCAAATACTTTTTGATTAACCTTATGATCTCTCTTTCAATAAATTATTCAGTTTTTTAAAATGTCCTAAGATTTTCCTTTATTTTTTAAGTTTTTCATGATTGATATTTTATTGTATTTCATTGTGGTCCAAGATCATGTTCTCTATACTACAAATTCTTTACTATTTTTTGATACTCTTTATGATTGGTATTTGGGCAATTTTGTAATTGCCAGAAATAATTTTACTCTATTTTCTGGATACCAAAGGTCTAATAAAACAAGTTTACTAATTATTGTATCTTCTGTATTCTATTAGTTTATTTAATTTTTATTTTACAGAGAAAAGAGTAAAGTTGTTACATCTTCCAATATGATGTTGAATTTATAAGTTTCTCTTCTAATGGAAATTTTATATACATACTACATGCATATATCTTTATAGAGATAGGTATACAATGCACACACACATACATTTTCACACAGACACATGCATATGTATAGCTATTGTTTTCATATCTTCAAATTTAAAATTTTCATGTAGTCCTTGCATAATAGTTCTTACTTTTAACAATTGCCTTTCTCTTTAATATCTATGTCTCCTAAAAATAATATGGATGTTACACATTTTTCTTTCTTTTGGTTAGTATTTGAAATGTGTTTGTTAGTTTTTTATTTCAGGATTTATTTGTTATTTGTTTTAGCTGGGTCTCCTTGTAGTGCACGTACACTTGGACTTCTATAATATATATGGGCATTTCTATCCTTTAACAATCAAATTTAATTCATTTGGTTTTTGTGATATCTGATATCTTATTTGGTGTCTCCTATTTCTGATTTTTAATTTTTTTCTCTTTTTAATTAATTTTTAACAAAGATGCCATGAAAAGTCAATAAGATGAAAAAATAGGCATTTCAAATGGTACTGGGATGACTGAATATTCACATGCAAAAGCTGGAACCCTTTCTCACACTATATACAAAAATTAACCCAATATGGAATGATGACCTAAAGAGAACTAAAACTATAAAAATCTTAAAAGAAAATAAAAAGGTGTAAATCTTTTCAATTTTGAATTAAACAATGGTTTATTAGATGTGACACTGAAAGCACATACAGCAACAAAAAAGATAAACTGGGCTTCATCAAAATTGAATACATTTGTGCTGCAAATGTCAGCATCGAGAAAGAGAAAAGGCAAACCATAGAATGTGGAATAAATATTGACAAATCATATGTCTGATAAAAGATTTGTATTGAGAATACATAAAGAACTCATACAAATCAATAATACAAAGACAAATACCCAATTGTAAATGAGCAAAGAATCTGAATAGACATTTCTCCCAATAAAATACGTAAATTACCAAAAAGCATATAAAAGGATGTTCAATATTAATAACCACCAGAGCAATGCAAATCAAAACTACAATGAGATATCACTTCACATTCACTAAGATGTATATAATACAAAATAAAGATAATAACAAGTATTGGTGAGGATGTGGACATGTTGGAACCTTTGTGCATTGTTGATGGGACTGTAAAATGGTGCAGCAGCTTGGGAAAAAATTGTGGCAATTTCTCAGATAATTGAACATAGAATTACCATTTGACCCAAGTTTCCACTTCTATCTATATATCCAAGAGAAATAAAAATGTATATCCATACAAAAACTTGTACAAGAATATTCACATTTGCATTACTTATAATAACCAAAAAGTGGAAACAACAAAAATGCCCAGAACTAATGAATGGATCAATAAAATATAGCATAACCAGAAAAATGGTACATTATTCAGCAATAATAAAAATAAATGAAGTACTGATATATGCTGCATGATGGATGAAACTTGAAGCTAAATGAAAAAAGCCAGTAACAAAAGGACACATATTGAGCGATTCCATTTCTATGAAATGTCTAGAATAGACAAATATATAGACACAGAAAGTACATTAGTGTGGGAAAGGGATGGGAGGAACTGAGAGCTAAAGACATGGGATTTTTCCTCAATGTAATAAAAATTTTCTAAAATGTATTGTAGCTCTGATTGTACAGCTCTGTGAATTTACTAAAAATCATTCAGTTGTACAGTTTAAATAAGCAAATTATGATATGTAAATTGTATCTTAATAAAGCTGTTACCAGGGGAAAAAAATAAAGAAAAGAAAGCAGAGAATGAAAGTAATCGATAAATGAAAAAGAATCTGGTGGAAAAAAGTAATAGTAATCACAGAAATAAGAGCAAAAATTAAGAGGTAGTGACTTATTGAAAAGCTGATTTAAAAAATAGTTCCCGGGGAATTAAACATTAATATATCTCTTTCACAGAGTTTATGAATAAGTGGTATTGATTGTTACACTTGGATTTTTAAAGGATATTTAGAGTTAAAACAAATGTCATTAAATAAAATTTTAGCTATTATTTCATTTGACTAGATGCTATTAAAAAGTCACTGGAAATTAGGATAAGATTGGGATATGTTCAACATATATCTATTGAGCACCTATCATCTGCCAGTGAGTGTTCTAGGCACAACAATGAACAAAACTTATGAATTCCCTCTCATATGGAGCCTATATCCCAGAGAAGAGTGACAAATAAAAAACAAATGAATGAACGAATGAATGAAAAAAATGTATGGGTAGTATCTAAAGAAGTAAAAATGTTATCAATGAAAATTCAGCAAATTAAGGTGATGTAAGGAATAGTAAATAAGATATTACTTTACACTGAGGAGTAAGATCTTTTTGATAATGAGATAATAGACAAAGACCTTACAGAAACGAAGACCTGAGCTAAATGAATTTTCTTTTCTTTCATGTGAAGAAGAGATGAGAGCCTCACAAGCATAAGAAACAAAAATACACATCAAGAAAAGTGGAAGTTGGAAAATTAGTATTGCAGTAATTCACATGAGAGAGGATGATGGCTTGTACGGGTGTGCAAAGATTGGAAATGCAATAACATGGTTAGGACTTAGACATATTTTAAGGATGAAACCAACAGTTTATGCTGGCCTTTGAGTATTTGTGGGTCACTGTAGAATTTTGGCCTAAACAATTGTTAGAACACAGCTACTATTTTTAGATATGAATATAAATGAGGGTTTCAAAGTAAAAATCAATGATTGTTTTGGATGTGTTAAGTTTGAGATGCCTATACAACTGCAAGTTGAATTTATGTGTTTGAAGTTCGGAGAAGAGTTAATACTAAGGACATGTATTTGAGAGTCATCTACATGTGGATGAGATGTACATGTACATTACTGGATGAGATCAATTAGAAAACTCCTACTGATAAAGAAAAGATGTACAAGGACTGAGCCCTGTGTCTCTTTAGTGCTTAGAGGTCTGGTCAATAAAGACAAACCAGAACAAGTACTAAAAGAGAATCCAGTGACATAGGAGGAGAAAGAAGAGTTTTTCTGGAGGTCAGGTGAAGAAATGGTTGCAAGAAACTGATTTATGTCAATTATGTCAGTGATGTCGAATGTTACTTATGTCCAGTTACATGCAGTTTAAGATACACCATTAGATTTAGCCACATGGAAACTACTGATAATCTTGAAACCAGTGTTTTTTTGTGCAGGGATAGACATGAAAACCTAGATGGATTAAGGAAAGTGTTAATAGTGAATACAGGCATTTTGAGGAATTTTGCCATAAAAGTCAGCAAAGAAAAGAGGAAGTGGCTGAAAGTGTTTGTGAAATATATGTTGAGAAATACGATAGCATACTTGTACGGCAATGGGAATTTCCCAGTAGGAAGAGAATAATTGATGATAGAGGGGAAAGCAGATAATAGTATAGATAAATGGGAATGAAAAGGGAGAATGTGAGTTGTTATGTGAACTTGATCATATATTTAAATGCCAACTATCCACGCATTTAAAAAAAAATTAGATTAAACTTTCTTGAATCCTCAAAGTAAAAATGATAGTATAACAACCTTAGAAAGGTTTAAGCTTTCAAAATGTCTTACCTTCATCCCACTTTGCAAAGATTTTCAGCATAAGCTGTTCTTTTTCAGCATACTCTATGCTCTTGCCCTTTGGCTTATCTAATCTAAACATGTTTCTGTTAAACTCTACCATAACCCCTAACAGAGAATTGAATGACATTTATTCAAGCCTCAGCACCAGATTAAGATGCTGAAAGTTATGCTAGAAAATGTTACTTTTTTTTTTTTTCCTGTGTGCTTTGAAGCCAGATAATTTAGCCTTAGGCAATCAAAGCATATTTCTCTTCAAGGCTGATTTTTCCAAAAGCAGCTGTTTGTATTCTAAAGCTGAATCTGTGTGTGAGTCATTACCACAGTGTTTACAAGTTTGCTTTTTTTCTGTATGGCTTCTGTAAAACTATATTACGGTTTAAGTTTTCTTTCTTTTTTTTTTTTTTTTGAGACGGAGTCTCGCTCTGTCGCCCAGGCTGGAGTGCAGTGGCCAGATCTCAGCTCACTGCAAGCTCCGCCTCCCGGGTTTACGCCATTCTCCTGCCTCAGCCTCCTGAGTAGCTGAGACTACAGGCGCCCGCCACCTCGCCCGGCTAGTTTTTTGTATTTTTTAGTAGAGACGGGGTTTCACCGTGTTAGCCAGGATGGTCTCGATCTCCTTACCTCGTGATCCGCCCGTCTCGGCCTCCCAAAGTGCTGGGATTACAGGCTTGAGCCACCGCGCCCGGCCCAAGTTTTCTATCTAAACATTTTCCTATATTAATTTATCCTCTGGTGTGGGAATATATGAAGCATAAATTCAATCATCTACCCAATCAGATCTTCCTGTTGTTTAGCATTAAATATTTCAAAATGTAACACATCCCCTTTTACTATACTTGAAATTAATAATGCAATATCCAGGGAAACTTCCTTTTTCACACATCTAATAGTTAGATGGTGAATTTAAATAATGATTGATGAGTTTGGGCACTTTACAGAGTTAAGATTAACTTCAGGAACAAATTATATTCCTATGCAACATCACTCATGCCACTGCTGTAAGCCACCATCATTAATCCTAGCAATCAATTATTCATCTTTTTGGCCCCTACTATAAAAATGTTTCATTTAAGACTTCCTGAGTTCTAATTTGAGAATCTAGGACACACACACAAAAATGTAAATGTCAATATGAATAGGATTACTGTCAAAGTTTGGATATTTATTCCACATTGAAGTTACTTTTGTGCATGGTATGAGGAAGGGATCAAACATTCATGTTCCTTGATCTGAAATCAAAGACCAAATAACTGTTCCCCATGCACCCAGTATACAATGGAGGTACAGAGACCATATAGCTATAATAAAGACTTCAACTTGGAAAATGGAACAATGGGAAATCTAGCCAATCTAGCAGGTGTTCCAATAGCCACTTGCTGTAACATTCTGAAATGCCTCTGGAAAATCATTCAAGGACTCCCTTCTGTAGGGTGAAAAATATTATTCAATTAACTCATACTATGTTCCTTGAGAAGAGCTACTTAGTCTATTGTCCTACTTGGTTCTTGGCAGAACCTTAATCTACCCCATGGTTTTACAGTACAAGCCTTTTAAAAACTTAATAGACTTCTTATATAGTTGAATCCAGCAAATCGCATAACTTTATGTATAGTATTTTCTAGACTAGTTAGATTTTTCTAATATCTCTGCTTTGTTGTCCCCTTGATACTTTTGTTTCTCAACTTCATTGCAGGTCTCTGCACCATCTCAGGATTTAATGGAAAAACTAGAAATTTAGTCTCTTTTCCTTGAACTATTTCTTCTAATTAAAAATATTTATTGGAACCACCTTCTTAGTTGGACCTTTCCACTCAGATACCTTAGTTGATTTAGAGGTTTTAACAAAATGAGTGTATTAACCATTCCCTTGATTTAAGTATTCCCTTGTTGCTAAGGACTAATCCATTTTTGTTAGCCAGAGAATCTCACCATTTTATCATTTTACTGCTTGAGGTTAAGAAGCAGATATCTTGTCATCTCTACAAATCCCCAAATTTCTAATCATTATCTATTCTCTTTCTTATCTACCTTCAAGATAATGACAGCAATTTTTTTTCCGGGCTTATATCTTCTTGGTAATTTCTTGTCAAGTGTAGTTAATAGCTAATTAGCACTAATATATAGATTTACTAATATAAAATATGCTATTTTCCAACTTATTTTCTTAGATTTAAATGCTCATTAAGTACATTGTATGCCTTTCAAATTACTGTAGTGTTCAGTCTCTCCAATTACTTCTCCATTGAAAATCATATAATGCCATAATTCCAGTCTCCGGAAACAAAAAAAAAAACTGAAGCTACTATAAGTGAGCACTAACATAATAAAAACCTAGAATAGCAGTCACTTATTGTAGTTTAGTATTCTTTATGAACTAAAAAAAATTAGGACAGTGCAGGTTATACTATAGTAAAAAACAACATTGGGCTGTAATCCCAGCACTTTGGGAGGCCGAGGCAGGTGGATCACCTGAGGTCAGGAGTTTGAGACCAGCCTGGTGAACATAGTGAAACCCTGTCTCTACTAAAAATACAAAAATTAACTGGGTGCGGTGGCGGGTGCCCATAATCCCAGATACTTGGAATGCTGAGGTAGGAGAATCGCTTGAACCTGGGAGGCAGAGGTTGCAGTGAGCCAAGATCGCGCCACTGCACTTCAACCTGGGTGACAGAGAGAAACTCTAAAAAAAAAAAAACCAAAAACACTGAAATCTCTGTAATTTCAAAAACGTTTATTTTATTTCTCACTCAGTTTACATCTTCAATGTGTTCAATGTGGTTCATTAGAAATATTTACTCCACCAGGGACATTGGCTAGTGGAAATTCTATATTCTCACATACTTCAACGAGTTCCAAAGAAAGGGAAAAAATTTAGTGAAACATGTATTGCTCTAAAAGACTTCAGCTAGAAAGAAACATATCACTTCCTTTCATGTTTCATTAGTCAAAGCAAGTCATATACTGTATTAGTCCATTCTCACACTGCTATAAAAAAATTGCCCAAGACTGGGTAATTTATAGAGAAAGAGGTTTAACTGACTCACAGTTTCACAAGGCTATGGAGGCCTCTGAAAACTTACAGCCATGGCGGAAGAGGAAGGAAACATGTCCTTCTACACCTGGTGGCAGGAAGGAGAAGAATGACAGTCAAGCGAAGGGAGAAGCCCCTTATAAAACCATCAGATCTTTTGAGAACTTACTATCATGAGAATAGCATGGGGGAAACCACCAAACAATATCATTCATAGCTCATTAGTTCAACCAAAACAGGGCAAACAAACCTTAAAACAGGAACAAAGCAGGAAACTAGGAGATCAAGAAACACAAGAAAAGAATAAGACATCTTAGCCAGGCATTGTGGGTCATGCCTGTAATCCTAGCACTTTGGGAGGCCAATGCAGGCAGATCGTGAGGTCAGAAGTTTGACACCAGCCTGACCAACATGGTGAAACCCCATCTCTACTAAAAACACAAAAAGTAGTCAGCCCTGGTGGCACGCACCTGTAGTCCCAGCTACTCGGGAGGCTGA
>NW_012105421.1:222791-225882 GCF_000951045.1 Mandrillus leucophaeus
TTCTCTCACTACAGAATTTAAGTTTATTCAGAATATCAATAAGGAATCATATTAATTTTAAAAGCAAGTTGAGGCTAGGCACGGTGGCTCAGACCTGTAATGCCAGCACTTTGGGAGGCCAAAGCAGGCAGATCACGAGGTCAGGAGTTCTAGACCAGCCTGGCCAATATAGCGAAACCCTGTCTCTATTAAAATACAAAAATTAGCCGGGTGTGGTGGCAGGTGCCTATAATCCCAGCTACTTGGGAGGCTGAGGCAGAAGAATCGCTTGAACCCAGGAGGCGGAGGTTGCACTGACCCGAGGTCATGCCATCGCACTCCAGACAGGTCGACAGAGTGAGACTCTGTCTGGGGAAAAAAAAAAAAGCAAGTTGAACCTGGCTTTCGGAGCAAAAACAATGGAATAGTAACATGAAATGAGAGGAAATAAAGTAAGCATTGTGTATATTTGTTCATTAACAAATAATGAAGGGCTTGGGGCCCCCAAGGTACTTAAACAAGGAAGGGAAAGAAGATCACAGAAAAAAAATACAATAAAATTATGCTCACAGGGACAATCCATAGCCAAGAAACTATTGGAAAACATTCAAAGCTACAGATAGAGAGTCTATAATAAATGCAATTGGAAACCCTCAGCTTGAAAACAAGGACAGCCAGCTGTTTGGGAAAAAATTTCAGAAAGATTTCAGAAGGAAAACTAAGAAGATTGGCTTAAAATACTTCAAGCAGTATTTGATTGTGTTCATGGTAACAATTTTTGTTGTTTTATTGTTTGTTTGCTTGTTTCTGGTAGTTTTGTTTTGTTTTACTTTTTGTGAGAAAACATATACATATATATATATGGGGGAATATGGTCAGAAAATTTATGAAGCTAGATCTTTTAAGAATGCACATTAAAGTTTAATCATCCTAAAGTGACTCATGCAGAGCAAAAACAGATAAAATCCTGATCTAAGTTATATTCTATGTAGAATTATCCAGATCAATGGTGACAGGTCTAAGTTGTATTCTACGTAGAATTATCCAAATCTTACCACAGAGTTAGTAAGATTTGTGTCTTATTGTCTTCATATCTTACCATGGAACACACTTCAGGTGATAATCTACAGAAACCTAATAGGGAAATAAATGTGTGAACCCAAGAGCAAAGGGGTAACAAAGGAATGCAAGCATTATTACCTAGCCTTTCACATAGTAGAGAAAGAAAAACGAACATATTAAAACACATATTAAAGCTTTAAAACCCAAATTTCCCTTTTTTAAGTGATTGAAAGCATACAGAATAAAACACTAGGGACATATGACATTGATACAAAGAAAGAAGTGTTGCGCAGAAGTGATTTAACTATTACATGAAATATCATCAGCTATATACTGATTACCTGAAAATTTTATCATATGAAGAAAAGATTGTAAGAAATGCATATTTAAAAATAAATATTTCTACTCGCTTGGACCCTGAAGATATTGTTTTAGAAAAAAAACACATTGAGCATGAATCCCAACTGAGACAAAAGATGGACAAAATGTGAGACTCTCCTCAGGGAGTAAAATTAATAGGTCTAAAACTCTCTAGATCAGATGTAATAGCACAGCCATTGTTTCAAATAGCTAAAAAATGCTTTAGGAAATGTTAAGATAAAAAATCCTCAAAACTCTGAGTCCAATCCTCCAATAAATGGGCCATTCTAGCAATCCCATTGCTACTGAAAATTTTTAACTCCTCTATTTCTAGATTAAAAAAGTGTTGACTCGAGCTCTGGCAAAATCTGCAGCTCTGTTGACTCCGAGTTATTCATCTCTAAATGGCCCATAAAATATCACCTTCTATTTCTCTTTTCCTGGATTTTAACAGTGAAGAAATGTTGACATTCAAAATGAGGGCAAATTGGAGCTATGATATTTGTGAAGCTAGAAACTCATAGACAAATGAGGGTTTTTCATGATTATTCCTCCTCATTTTCTTCATCTCACCCTCCCAATTTCTTCTCATTTCCTCTCTGTCCCCCATTTCTTTCCTCTAGATAATTTGCCTTTGTCTATAGTTTTTGACTAGCCAGAGTAATGTGGCTATACATATTTTGATGGTATTATAACTTGATTGGCTTCTCTTATTTTCAAAATTTCATATGGGAGTATGACTAGTGCATTGATACTCTCTTGTATCTTCTTTACTAGCTCTTTGAAAAATAAAGTCCCAGGAGACATGTGAGGCTGGGTTGATGTAACTTTCCAAATACAAACAAACTGCATTTGTTCAAAAGGAAGACAGCTCAAGCAACCACTGCTGATAGACATTTATCTATACCCAAGTATCTGAATGAAATATGTATGTCAGCAAATAAGAAGAAAATTATGACACTGGAAATGAATATTGTATTTTCATTAGATGCAATAAAGGAAGTTTTTTACTTCGATTTAGCCATTTGAGCCAATAATGTGAAGAGGTAAATAATTTTTTACCTTTGAAGAATTCTTACGTCGTGGCAGTATATTATAATTTATGATAACATTTGCTTGTTGCCTAATCTTAGCTCAGCTATATTGAACAAATTGCTAAACATAATTGAAGGTGGGAAACAAAATAGGCAGTGAAATTTTAGTCAATAATAAAGTATACTTTGGGCTTAATTTATTAATATTTCATTCTGGCACCATTTCAGAAATTTCTGGGGAAAAAAGGTGGCATACTCACCCTGGATCCTAGGAAAATATATAAAGAAGCAGTAGTTATTATTGAGGAATTATCTTGATAAAGTAGGGCTAAGGTATGCATGACCTGGGCTTGGATCTGTTCCCCACTGAGGGAGGAAACCAAACATCAATTATCTATAGATTTAACTGTTAGGTTTGCTGGGATAACAGGACAATAATCTGGAGAGTAGTGGAAAACGTGCTTCCAAAGAAAGTAAGAAATTTCTACTGAACGTCAGGGGAGGGAATCATTTTGGATCATTATTTATGGTTCCTTTCTTGTTCCTCCTTGTCAAAGGAGAAGAGACTAATGCTGGTGGAAAACCCATCTTGCATAAAAGTTGAAGAGGTCTCTGTAAAAACTGAAGAGGTCTTACACAAGACCCCTTTTTGTATG
>NW_012105421.1:225932-226971 GCF_000951045.1 Mandrillus leucophaeus
TCTAATTTCAATATGTGCCTTTAGAATAGGGACAATTAGCTGGTGGAAAATCAAACACAGATCTGACTATACTCCTGGCACAACCTGACCTTTTCTCATATTGAAGATGAAGCCAGTATATGCAGTCATTTAATTTCAATTAAGGTTCACGTCATAATTGCCAGAGCATCTCTGGATAAGCTTTTAAGGAATTACTAAATGAAATTATTGGATTCTGTTTTCAACCAGGGCTGTAGTCCCACAGTTTAAGTTGCAATGAGCATATAAATTCTTTGTAGACCACAGGGTTTTAGTGCATGATTCTCTTTACAAATGATCAACTTCCACATATTGCTACGTAACAACGCTACCTAAAAGTCAGTGCTTTATAACAGTAAGTCTTTTATTACTGCTCAAGAAACTGCAAATCTTAAAAGGAGTGGTCACCTTGGTCTCAATTATATTTCTACATCAGCAATGGGTCATAGAGGATCTCTACTGATCTTGATTGGCCTTCTCAACTCTTTAGAGATAGGCTGATTGCTGGCTGATCCATGATGGCCTCATCTCTCTCAAATGAATCTCTTTCATGCCTCAAGTAGGTACAATCATTGTTATGGTAGAGGAAGAAGTGCAGGTGAACAAGAATTGCTTTCTTGAGACAAAGACTCAGAATTAGTATTTAGTTCCACTCTATTCTATTGGCCAAAATAAGTCAGAAGGCAAGCCCAAGTTCAAAGAGAATAGAAAAACCTCTATCTCTCTAGTGAGAGGAACTGCAAAATCACACAAAACATGTAGTTATAAAAAGAGGTGAAAAAATTTGGCCATTTTACACTCTATCACCACTTTTAAACTTTAATGCACAGAACTTTGTCTCAAATGTTTTTCCCCTGTAGGTGTGTTAAATTTCACTAAGAACAAAAAGGACACTGAAAGATTCCAACTTCACATATTCATGTGTTTTGTTACTTCCAAACAATAATCTCAAGTTAGCTTATCATGATTAATTACTTAAGACCTCATGAAGCCTTTTGATTTTAGAAACCCAGGCATTGCA
>NW_012105421.1:231671-256895 GCF_000951045.1 Mandrillus leucophaeus
AAATGTGTGAACCCAAGAGCAAAGGGGTAACAAAGGAATGCAAGCATTATTACCTAGCCTTTCACATAGTAGAGAAAGAAAAACGAACATATTAAAACACATATTAAAGCTTTAAAACCCAAATTTCCCTTTTTTAAGTGATTGAAAGCATACAGAATAAAACACTAGGGACATATGACATTGATACAAAGAAAGAAGTGTTGCGCAGAAGTGATTTAACTATTACATGAAATATCATCAGCTATATACTGATTACCTGAAAATTTTATCATATGAAGAAAAGATTGTAAGAAATGCATATTTAAAAATAAATATTTCTACTCGCTTGGACCCTGAAGATATTGTTTTAGAAAAAAAACACATTGAGCATGAATCCCAACTGAGACAAAAGATGGACAAAATGTGAGACTCTCCTCAGGGAGTAAAATTAATAGGTCTAAAACTCTCTAGATCAGATGTAATAGCACAGCCATTGTTTCAAATAGCTAAAAAATGCTTTAGGAAATGTTAAGATAAAAAATCCTCAAAACTCTGAGTCCAATCCTCCAATAAATGGGCCATTCTAGCAATCCCATTGCTACTGAAAATTTTTAACTCCTCTATTTCTAGATTAAAAAAGTGTTGACTCGAGCTCTGGCAAAATCTGCAGCTCTGTTGACTCCGAGTTATTCATCTCTAAATGGCCCATAAAATATCACCTTCTATTTCTCTTTTCCTGGATTTTAACAGTGAAGAAATGTTGACATTCAAAATGAGGGCAAATTGGAGCTATGATATTTGTGAAGCTAGAAACTCATAGACAAATGAGGGTTTTTCATGATTATTCCTCCTCATTTTCTTCATCTCACCCTCCCAATTTCTTCTCATTTCCTCTCTGTCCCCCATTTCTTTCCTCTAGATAATTTGCCTTTGTCTATAGTTTTTGACTAGCCAGAGTAATGTGGCTATACATATTTTGATGGTATTATAACTTGATTGGCTTCTCTTATTTTCAAAATTTCATATGGGAGTATGACTAGTGCATTGATACTCTCTTGTATCTTCTTTACTAGCTCTTTGAAAAATAAAGTCCCAGGAGACATGTGAGGCTGGGTTGATGTAACTTTCCAAATACAAACAAACTGCATTTGTTCAAAAGGAAGACAGCTCAAGCAACCACTGCTGATAGACATTTATCTATACCCAAGTATCTGAATGAAATATGTATGTCAGCAAATAAGAAGAAAATTATGACACTGGAAATGAATATTGTATTTTCATTAGATGCAATAAAGGAAGTTTTTTACTTCGATTTAGCCATTTGAGCCAATAATGTGAAGAGGTAAATAATTTTTTACCTTTGAAGAATTCTTACGTCGTGGCAGTATATTATAATTTATGATAACATTTGCTTGTTGCCTAATCTTAGCTCAGCTATATTGAACAAATTGCTAAACATAATTGAAGGTGGGAAACAAAATAGGCAGTGAAATTTTAGTCAATAATAAAGTATACTTTGGGCTTAATTTATTAATATTTCATTCTGGCACCATTTCAGAAATTTCTGGGGAAAAAAGGTGGCATACTCACCCTGGATCCTAGGAAAATATATAAAGAAGCAGTAGTTATTATTGAGGAATTATCTTGATAAAGTAGGGCTAAGGTATGCATGACCTGGGCTTGGATCTGTTCCCCACTGAGGGAGGAAACCAAACATCAATTATCTATAGATTTAACTGTTAGGTTTGCTGGGATAACAGGACAATAATCTGGAGAGTAGTGGAAAACGTGCTTCCAAAGAAAGTAAGAAATTTCTACTGAACGTCAGGGGAGGGAATCATTTTGGATCATTATTTATGGTTCCTTTCTTGTTCCTCCTTGTCAAAGGAGAAGAGACTAATGCTGGTGGAAAACCCATCTTGCATAAAAGTTGAAGAGGTCTCTGTAAAAACTGAAGAGGTCTTACACAAGACCCCTTTTTGTATGCTCTCTCTTTTTTTGTTGCTCTTTCTCTGAGAGGCTTACCTATTGCAGTGTGTGTTCTCATTGGTCCCTTTTTCATGTGTTAAGAAGTTTCAGGCAGAGATTCCCTATTCTGCGGAGAAGGTCTGTAATTTCTCTGTTCCTCAGACTATAACTCAGTGGGTAGATGAGGTAGATTGTATTATTTTTTCAGTCATTATCCCTTCATTGCAGAAGCAAATATCTATGACCAAAAGGATACTGTAGTAGGCTATATCATTTTGAAACTTGTTACTGCCCCCATCAACCAGATGTATTATACATTCCTACATATTTATTTCCATCTTGGCCATGTGACTCGCTATGTCCAAAAAATATGAATGATAATGATAATGCCACTTCTAATACTTCTAAACAGAAGCTTCAAGAGCCATCACGTCATGATTCTGTCTTTTTTCCTCTCTCTCTAAAATGAGTCTGAAAATGATTCCTACTCCTCATCCTAGATGCTGGAATAAAGGAGACAGGGACCAGAGCCACAGGCTACCCACAGCGAAGTCATAGTTGTCATGTAATATCAGCAATCTTTTATTGTACTAAGACATTACGATTTGGGATGTACTTGTTACTGTAGCATAGCATAGAGAAAGGTGACTAATACAGCAAGGGCTAACTATAATAAGGATGCTTCAGTAAAAAATCTGGAATGAGTGGCTTTGGCTCTGGGACCAGGCAGGTGACATTCATCCAACTATTATTGGTGCCAAGAGAGGTGGAGATGCATGCTATTCAGTGGCAAACATCTGCTGAAACTATTTTCTATAATAAGTGTACCTAACGAGTTTGTGACTTTAGTTAAAGTTGTAAAACAGAATTCAGTAGTGTGACTTAATTTCCAGGATGGAATTTAATACACATTTTAAAAATCTATAAGAAATATAGGATCTCAGAAAATAAGTGGCGAGTTTGCAAACAAATAAAAAAGGAATTTACACGATCTAGAATTCTTTCACCTTCAAAGTTACAATGCAACTGGTTCTCACTTCTACCCATAAAAAAAATAAAACTGAAAAATACAAAGGTCTGCAAAACCTCAACCTGGTGGCAAGACCAAATCAAATAGAGCTATAGGTCTTTTAAGGCATCTGAACTTGTTAATGCAGAATCCATTAAATCCATTTAATTGGACAAAATATCTTGGAAGACAAAGACTGAAGATTTGAGTCTTCCACAGGAGACCTGATAAGTTAAAGTTGCCCTTAATTAAATCTAGAGACATTTATTATAAAGAGCTAAGTGTGTAGCATGAGCAATAAGGCTAAATGGTATAAAACAGATAAGAAGTTTGGAATATAATTCAGCCATAAAAAGAAAGTCCTGCCATTTGTGACAACATGGGTGAACTTGGAGGACATTATGCCAAGTTAAATAAGACAGTTACAGAAAGACAAATACTGCATGACTCCACTTATAGTATCTAAAAGAGTCAAATTTATAGAAAAAGACAATATAGTAATGGTTATCAGGGACTGAAAACCCCTGGGAAAATGGAAACTTGCTCTAAAATGGGTATAAAGTTTCACTTTTGATAGATAAATAAGTTCTAGATATCTGCTATACCACATAGCGACTACAGTTAATAATATGGTATTGTGCACTTCAAAATTTATTATGAAGTTCGATCTCACATTAAGTGCTTTTAATAGACACACACAAACACAACATAGGAGTACAAGGAAACTTTGAGAAGTATTGAATATGTCAGTTACTCTGATTATGGTGATGGTATCACAGGTGTTTGCATATGTTCAAATGCATCAAATTGTTCACAGCAAACATGTGAGGTTCTTTGTGTATCACAACGAAGCAAAAAAAAAAAGTAGTTGACCACATTTTTGAGAGGGCTGTACTGCTAAAATAAAATAATATTAAATTTAAAAAGGCCATGAATCAGGTTGAAAAAGAAGCAAGCGAGGAGCAAGCACTTAATCAAAGTGTGTTCCACATGTCTGGTACAGAAGGGCCCTCAGGATATCTATGCAAAAGGACTTCAGAATTACTATGGAACAGTGATTGCTGAACTTGATTGATACAGTTTGGTTCTGTGTCCCCAACAAAATTTCATCTCAAATTGTGATCTCCACATGTCAGAGGAGGGATCTGGTGGGAGATGCTTGGATCATGCGGGCAGTTTCCCCTAAGCTGTTCTCATGATAGTGGCTGAGTTCTCATGAGATCTGATGGTTCAAACACGTAGCACTTCCCCCTTCACTCTCTCTCTCTCTCTCCTGCCACCACGTAATACATGCCTTGCTTCCCCTTCAGCTTCTGTCATGATAGTAAGTTTCCTGAGGCCTCCCCAACCTTGTTGAACTGTGAGTCAGTCAAATCTCTTTTCATTATAAATTACCCAGCCTCAGGTAGTTATTTATAGCAGTGTGAAAGTAGACTAACACAACGGTATATTCTCCTTTTCTGAATAGCAATGTTTATTGGGGTTACCCTTCCCCTGTTCCATTATATAAATGGGTTGTAGAGGTAAAATACATTTATTTTATAGTTAATAACTCCCCAAATAAGCAAAGCTGATGCAAAGGTAATCACTCACAGACCTTGAACCCAACTCCATGATCAACATTGCACTTGGGGAGAGGGTGAATGTGCTTTTCTTATGAAAGAAAAGCAAATAAATATTTACACCCAAAGTGTGAACTCTTGTCAACTGTATAACTGTAAAAACATCCACAGCTTCTTTCCAAAAGGTAGATTATATATCTCTGTCACACTGATATCAGACTTGTCATTTGACTTGTTTAACTAATGAAATATCTGTGGAAGTGACAGGTGCTACTTCTAAGAAAAGTTATTTCACAAATCAACCACTCCTTTATTTTTCTGTACCACCAGCCAAATAATATCCTGAATAGTATCTATGCCTTCATTCTGGATCCTGGAATAAAGACATAGAGCAGAGCCTAATATGACCTATAGCCAATGTACAATGTAAACAAGAACTAAACCTTTGTTTTTGTAAGTGTACAGATATTTGAGATAGCTTATTACCACAATACCACCTAAAAAAGCTGACTAATACAATGACTTGGTTCAGTTAAACATATCAGCACCAATGGTGGCCTCTTGTCTAAGCTGAATTCTGCAATTCACATACCAGTATTCTAATTAACATAAAAGTCTGTATCTCAACTGATTGAAAACTTGGAAAACCTTCAAATTCTAACATTATTTGGTTGCTTTCTGTGTCCCAGACACTCAGATAAGTGCTTTACATATATGGTCTCATTAAAACTCACCAAACTGTATTATTTTCTCTTTTAAAGGTTAAAACATCGGAATTGAAGAGATTATGTAACCATCCCAAAGTCACCCAGATCATAAGTGTTCTGATTTCAGATCCTACATGGGTAACCACTGTTATCAAGTACTCAGGATAATCTTTCTCTTCTAATACTTTCTCTTTCTTATTCTCCTCAATACACAATGTCTGTATGTGAAATAAACCTCTCATTTGAACTATGCTTACAATGATCCTTTATCTAAACCAAATACCAGAGCAGGGTCTGACCACAAATTTTGTGCTGAAAAGGCATCTTAGAAATGTATTGCCTCCAAAAGGAGCAATATGAAGCAACAGGCAGTACTAAAGTCTTTTACCTTTCTCCTTGCATTTCTACAATGAAGGCTGTGCTAAGGTACCCTTCTAACCTAAGAGAAAACAAATCCTTCTAAGCGCATTCAGCTGGTTTTCTCCCCTCAGGCTCAGCATCAACCTAAGAAGAGCAACTCCAACAGCTATAACAGCGATGAAGATGGCAGATGTTTTCTCTTTAGCTAGACTAAAACTGAATACTAAAAAAATCACTGCAGTTCTGCTCCCTGCCTTTACTAAATTGCTCTCTATGTAACCCTGTGTAATCCAGCAATCCAATACAGTCCTAATATAAAACACAATGCAACAATATTTTATGATTGTCTTTACAATGCAGTTGAAATAGTAGAAAGAATACCAGGCTTGGAATTTGCTCCAGTTATTTTCCTTAAATTTGTCCCTTTAACTTCTGAAGTTTTTGTCTTCATCTGGAAAAGATGAATGTATCTCACAGATTTGTGCTGTTTAAACTAAAGAAATTAAATATAAGATAATACACTGATATGGTTTGGCTGTGTCCCCACCCAAATCTCATCTTCACTTGTAGCTCCCCAAATCCCCAAGTGTGGCGGGAGGAACCTGGTGGGAGGTAATTGAATCATGGGGCAGGTCTTTTCTGTGTTGTTCTTGTGATAGTGAAGAAGTCTTAAGAGATCTGATGATTTTACAAAGGGTAGTTCCCCTGCACATGCTCTCTTGCCTGCTGCCATGTAAGACATGCCTTTGCTCCTCCTTCCTGGTCTGCCATGATTGTGAGGCCTCCCCAGCCATGGGGAACTGTGAGTCCATTAAATCTCTTTTTCTTTTTTTATGAATTACCTTGTCTCTGGTATGTCTTTATTAGCAGCATGAGAACAGACTAATACATACATTGATCAGTTAAGGTTAGGTGATGCTATTATAACTGACAACTTCTAAATTTCATCAGCTTCAAACAAAGCTTATTTCTTCTTATATGTGCAAAATATGGTTGGTGAGTGACAAGGGTGGAGACTAATCCACAGTCACTCAGGGTCTGAGGTAGACACTACCATCTTGAAGCTACACCATGGGGTATTTGTGCTCTTCATTTTCACTGTGGCCAGGGAAGAGAGTACTAAAGTCCCATGCTAAAAATTAAATGCCTCAACCAGAAAATGACAATTTCACTTCCTATCACAGATCATGGCTCCAGCTAATTGCTGGAGTGCAGCCACTAATAGAAACAAAATCCTCTTATATTCCCAGAAGGATATGAGATGGATGAGGGCTAGAAGTCCCTTTCATAGCTATTGTTTGTGGCACATATCATCCATAGCAGATATTGTCAGTATATACTCATATTATTTAACAATTTTAAAAATCTTTATACTGACTTTTACCCTCCACACAATCATAAATTAAAACAAGTTCCAGTACAGAGGCTTTCCACAAAGTATTAGAGTATGTGAGCCTTTTCCAAAATTTTCTGTGGAAACATTGTAATTCATTTAAATAATAAGCATAGGCTCATAAAAATATTTACAACTGAACATCGAATTAGCTGAAAGACAAGAAGAGAAGAGACATACAAGGGCACAGTGGAACCTCTAGAACAGGGTCAAAATAAGAAGACAATAAATTTTGCTAATATTTACAATTCTTTGGTTTGAGCTTGTTCACTCTATATCACTGTCTGATAACTAATTAGAATTTGTAGTGTGAATTTGGGTTTCATCTGCACTTGCATTTTGAAAATGCAAATGGTTTTGTTATAGATAATTTCGATGTTGTAGAGATGTATGTATATTAATTTTAATTATAACTGCTCTGGTAGTTAAATATCCTGTTTTCCAATTGCTTTACTCAGAGAGACAGCTAGTAAGACCTAACATGGACCTTAAAATCTGATATTTATGTTTAAAAATTAATTTAAGAGTACTCCCTCCAATGTCTGTATACTAAACTAAAATAACTTGGTGGAGTCATTAAGAATATTTTAGGCCTTAAGAGACTTTTTAACTGCTCATAGCACATTTTGATTCAATCATAAAGAAATTTCAAAGGCTGTTATTAGTTACAGTGTGGGGAAAACATATGTTTGTAGAAAGGCATAGGTTAGTTCAATAATTTTTAAGGATATTTGTTAGAATTCTAATATTTTTAAATGTTCATGAAAAATTGTTGCCCTTACATTAGGCAATTATAGTAACAAGAATAGATTTGTTATATATAGTATAAGTATTTGGGGGGTAAAAAAGTTTTTGGACCAAGCTAGATGACAGTGATGCAGCAAGAATATGACCTTTCTATTATGTAGCATATTTGTGCTACATCTTCCTTACCAAGAAGAAGTATGAACAAAGAATCAGAAATATACTATTATGTTCAGGTTTCAAGAATAGCGCTTCAAGGTGAAAAGAATTTTTTCTATGCATTTTATTAGTAATAAAAGTCAGAATCTTAAATCAACCAAGAAAAATATAAAAGGTCTGGAGGATGACAACAGAAAAAAAAAAAAGAAAAGGCTGGAGAACGTGAGTTTACTTAACCTCCAGAACAGAGTCAGGACGAATAAAGAACGTTTGGTGAAGACAGAGCAAACACAGACACATGGATATTTAATCAGCTAAAAGCTACAGCAATGTGAAGCTATATAACAACACTGGTCAGTCAAATACAAGGTTAAATATGTTCAGGCCTAGAGCTTCTAGCTGTTGCCAACTTCCTGGAAGTTTCAATCTGAATTTTAAAATAAATTTGACATGAAAGCCAGTCAACTCACCGTATAGACAAGTAAAGTTAGACTCCACTACCCTTTTAGGTTTTACACAAATATTTTAAAAATTATTTTAAAATACCTGCTCATTGTTTATAGTCTGTCCATAGGTTGACCAATAATAATAATGTTTTCACAAATGATTTAACTTTATAAAGATTGGATCATTGTTTATACCACATATTTCATGAAAGTAATACAGTCTATCTTATTTCTATTTTTCCTGCTAACAAAAACTTAACATGCAAGCATATATCCTAAAGAAATATCCAGGGTTAGGATGATATGTTCAATACAAATTTGTAAAGTCAAACAAAAAGAGTGCTATTGTTTAATTTTATACTATTAGATGTTAGTTTTAGCTGTTCCTCTACTCAGAGGTAATGAAACTACCACAATTATTCACTCAGAAGCAATGAAATTTGTCTTTACTAATCTATCTCAGACTGTTAATGCAGATTTAATATATGCAGATAAGGATGAGGCATAATAGTTATTTCACATAATATTGTTCTCTCCATTAATTTCCTTCTTTATTCCTAGAGTAAATGTTGTAATATGGTACCTGGTCATTTAGGAAATAAAGTAGTAATACATTTTGCACTAGTAAGCCAAGGGTCAACCTCCAAACCTTTCTAGGATAAACTTCCTCTATGCTATTTGGAAATAGTGCCATTTGATCATAGCTGAGTTGTCCCAATCGGCAGTTTCATTTTAATGGCATGTACTCCCCACTGCTCTCAGCTCTGCCACAGACATCTTTGGCTTTCTTTCTCTTCAACCCTAAGTACTCATTCCATAAAATGTTGCACTGGCTTCAGTTGAAGCATTCAAAGCAGAAAAAATAACAGAAAACCAAAAGCAGTTCTCCAAAACCAAAAGCCGTTCTTTTAAAAGACTGCTTTTAAAACACTCAAACTCCAAGCTAATTATCAACAACTATCTAAAGCATAAAGGGACTTCGGGATAATTTTCAGTGTCAGTAATCACAAATGACTAAGAATAACTTATTCAGTTAGATCCTTGTAACAGCCCATATGCATGTACATATGCACTGGAAACAGTTTTTATACTCTCAGGTTAAAATCTTGAAAACAATTACCTAATAAGAATCTTCAAGTATCTGTTGAAAAAAATTCTGATTTCCAAGCCCCTTCCCTGCAGTTTCTTCCCTGTGATTTGTATGCTAATTATTGCTTCTAGCTATTATTATTATCTGACAGTTGAGAAATATTTTTCTGAAACAAATGGAAAGATCTTTCTGGAAAAGATTCTATGGCTCAATTGAGGCTAGTGAAGGAATCAGATTAGAGCCTGGAGTAATTGTACCTCTACAAAACTAGCATGGGAAAATTAATTGTGAAAAAGGAAGGAGAAAAGGAAAAGGGAAGGAAAAGACAGAGGAAGGCAGAAAATAAAAGATGGATTAGGACCCGATGATATCGTGATTCATGATTTGCTAACAAACTCAGCTAAGGACTTCATTTTCCTGAAGTGGGGTATCTGGAAAAAGATATGGAACCGGGATTGGTGAGGAAGTCAGTACACTTATTTACTTACAGTCTCTCCCTATTGGCATCCAAATATAAGAAGAAAAAAAAACTAGCAATTTGGAAAAGTAAATCCTCAGAAATGTTACCAACTTCAGTATACCATCTATAGTTTAACCAAAAAGAAGAAATATAAATCAAGGACATAGAAATATAGAATATATATATATTTTATTTACATATTTTAAAATATTTTATATATCTATATAATTACAATGACATATTCAGTGAGAAAAAAAGAGATTAAGTGTTCATTAAAATTTTTAAAGAAAGAATTATTCCAAGAAAAAAGAGTGGCATCTTCCAGTATTCTACCTGGATGATGTAGTTATTAAGCCAAATTCAGGAAGGAGCCAAACCATAAGGAGGCAAGTGGAGATAGACGGTGTCTCCACTATGTGTATTGACTTTCCCATACTGTTCACAGCATAACACTGTCATATCTCCATAATAAAATAACACTACCACATACTCTGTGTTGACATCTAAGTGCCTAGCACAATCCTGTAAAGATGATGGTGATTGTAAACAAAAACTTGAGATTTTCTTACAAGAAAGTCAAATAAATGACTAAATTTACTATAGTTTTGAATAAAGCAAGAAATAGTAACATAAATAAATTATTTACAAATATGGATGTAAATGCCAGAATAAATATCCAAATAAATGAAAGCACTTGAATCTAAAATGTGGAATTGGGAAATGGAAATGTAAAGTATGGTAATCTTGTTTATGGAATATGACTTGTTGGGGTTTGACTTCTTAAACTATGTATATATATCTTTTTACATAAAATTTAAAAAGTCAAAGATAAGCTTAATAAAGAAAATTAGTCACTTTATAAACTCAAAGACAACACACACAAAAAAAGGAAAAAGGGAGAAAAGAAGAAAGAAAAAAGGGAAGAAGGGAGGGAAGAGGGAAGAAAAGGAAGACAGAAGGAAGTAAAGAAAGGCAAGTTAAATAAATGTTCATTAAAATATTACATATTGTATCTAATATCAGACAAAGGGCAAATTTGAGGCAAAGAACAAATAATAAAAAGGTCAATGGGAAATAATCCTTCTAAAAATTTATGAAGATATTTATTTTGCATTTGAATCTAGGTCTATGCAAGTGTCAATGAAGCATAAATTTATAGCATCACAATAATTATTTTTGTTTGTTGCAAATTACTTTTTTGAAGTATATAAGACTAATATTAGTGTTTGACAACGAAAAACTCACAAAACCATAACAAATATGACTATTAATGCAAGGATATTCAATAAGACATTACTGAACAGAATTATACATTATAAGGACAATACTGTATGACAAAGTAGGGTTGTTTCAGGAATGCAAGGAATGTTTAATATTGGGAAATAATTATTTATGAATAATTAAAATAACATGACCAAATCATAGCTGTTGACAAAAATTATCATCATCCCCAGTAAAAATTACTGTCATGGTCAGGCAGAGTGGCTCACACCTGCAATCCCAGCACTTTGGAAGGTGGAGGTGGGAGGATCACTTTAGCCCAGGAGTTCAAGACCAGCCTGGGCAACGTGGCAAAACCCTGTCTTTATTTAGGAAAGAAAGAAAGAGAGAAAGAAAGAGAGAGAGAGAGAGAGAGAGAGAGAGAAAGAAATTAGCAAGGATGGTGCTGTCCAAAAGTAGTCCTAGCCACGGGGTAGACTGAGGCAGGAAGATCGTTTGAGCCCAGAAGCTTGAAATTACAATGAGCTATGATTGCACCACTGCACTCCAACCTGGGTGACAGAGCAAGACCCTGTCTCTAAAAAATAATGCAAGTCAAAACAAAATTAGGCACAATGATTAAGCTGGAACCTCAGAAGTCTTCCTTTTAAAGTCTGGAACAAGACAAGAAAGTCAAAAGCAGTAAAAAGGCATTGGAAAGGAGGCAAAACATTGCCATTGTATTTTAGATAATATGATTACATATGTAGAAACCCCAGGTTTAATATTACAAATAAACTTAAAATCTAGTATTTTCATTTTATAAAATCAATGTGTAAGAATGAATAGTTTCTAGCACACAAACAACAATCAGTTATTATTGGAATTTAGTTCCATATTTATGGAAAAACAAACAATATTGCACACATGGTAATAAGCAATAAGTCAAAAGTATGGAAAGCATATGATAAAACACTAATGAGGAACAAAATAAAATATGTTAATAAATGGAAAGATGCATCATGTTCCTGGATACAAATGTTCATTTTATAAAGTTGTCAATATTTCCTAAACTGACTCCTCAATTTATTGGGATACTAAATAAAATAAAAGATTAGTAAATGACAAGCCAACATTAAATTCAATTGGGAAAAAATTCAAGAATAGTAAAGAAATCCATCAAAATTAAAATTTGATAGTTGGTACTACTTTAAGACATTTGAAATGTATTATAAAGCTTGAAGAATGAAACAAGAATTGAAAATAAATCAAGAGGGTATACATCACTTATTTCAGTTCACGACATTACAAATTTTTAAAACAAAAGAATATTTTTAAAAAATACTTAAAAGAATTAAGATACTCAACTATCCATAGACAAGAAATGAATTACATTACAAGAATATTTAATTGTCCAGAATTTTATACATAGATTAACAATATTAACCATCATACACCTTTACCCTATCATAATTAACCTTCATGTAACTTTTCACATATGTGAAAAACTTACCACAGTTCACTTGCATTTCCTTCTCTTATTCTTGTCCTATTATATTTTACATCAAAATATGTTATAGATCCCCAAATTTATGAAATTTATGATTACTTTTGCTTTTAACTATCGATTGCCTTTTTTTTTTTTTTTTTTTTTTGAGACAGAGTCTTGCTCTGTTCCCCAGGCTGGAGTGCAGTGGCATGATCTCTGCACACTGCAACCTCTGCCTTCTGGGATCAAGTGATTCTCCTGTCTCAGCCTCCCAAGTATCTGGGATTACAGGCATATACCACCATACTCAGCTAATTTTTGTATTTTTAGTAGAGACAGGGTTTCACCATGTTGACCAGGCTGCTTTCAAACTCCTGACCTCAGGTGATCCACCCACCTCGCCCTCCCAAAGTACTGGGATTACAGGCATGAGCCACCACACGCAGCACAATTATCTTTTACAGAGAATAAAACTGAAAACAAAATAACATATTTTTACCCAGTTTATCATTTCCAGAATTCTTAACGTTTTAAGTAAATTTAGATTTTTATCTTGTGTAATTTTTTAAAGCTTCCTTGTATATTTTTTATAGTTTAGATGTGTAGACAATTTCATCAGCTGTGTGTGTGTGTGTGTGTGTGTGTGTGTTTGTGTGTGTGTGTGTGTATGTCCCTCAATGGCAGCCCATCACCACCTTGTGTTCATGCAGGGCCCAGAGCATGAATGGACTTCTCCAAGTACTCTTGTCAAACCTCAAACATTGACAAGTCTTGCTTACCTGTACCTCTAAGAAGGGCTTTTCCATGTCTCCTGCCTTTTCACCAATCTTTCTCTTGAAATACCTGATAAAAGCCCATAAAAATATACTAGTGAGTGATTGGATGTACCTCTCTTTCTGGGGCTCTCAGGATTCTAAAATGTCCCAACAGCCCATACTCAGCTTTTATAAAAGCTATTTTAAATTTGGCTCTATATTATCCAAGTAACTCAATCTAGCCTCTGATAGTCTTAAGGATTTCAAAAATACTAATTTGCTTTCCCACAAACAGTGCGTAAGTGCTCCCTTTTGTCCTTATGCTTGACAATGTCCATTATTGTGTGAATTTTTAATGACAGCAATTCTGATAGTTGTAAGATAGTGGTTTTAATTTGCATTTCTCTGATAATTAGTGATGGTGAGCATTTTTTCATATGCTTGCTGACCGTTTGCATGTCTTCTTTTAAAAAATGTTCATTTTTTTTGCCCACTTTTTAATTGGTTATTTGTTCATTGTTGTTGTTGAATTGTTTGAGTTCGCCATTAATTCTGGATATTAGTCCCTTGTGGAAAACAATATGAAGATTTCTCAAAGAATTAAAAAATAGAATTGCCATTCAATCCAGCAATCACACTACTGGGTATCTACCCCCTGAAAAAAATTATATGCAAAAGATAACCTGCACTCACATGTTTATCGCAACACTATTCACAATAGCAAAGACATGGAATCAATCTAAGTGTCCACAAATGGATAATTAGAGAAAGAAAATATAAAATATATATACAATAGAATACTACTCAGCCATAAAAAAATGAATGAAATCATGTATTTTGCAGCCTTGAGGCTTTTAAGTGAAACAACTGAGACACAGGAAGTCAAATATTGCATGTTTTCACTTATAAGTGGGAACTAAATAAGGTATACACATGGACATAGAGTGTGGAATAATAGACATTGGAGACTTGTAAGGATGGAAGGGTGCTAGAGGTGTGAGGAATGAGAAATTTCATAATGGGTGCAGTGTAACGTTATTTGGGTCATGGTTACGCTAGAAGCTCAGACTTCATCACTACACAATACCCACATAACAAAACTGTACTTGTACCCCTTAAATTTATACAAATGTTAATATTTTTTAAACACTTTAAATTCTGTTTAAATTTCTTATTATTTAAATTTAATTAAAATCATCAAATCAGTAAATTTAAACCCCTTATTATGAGAAATAATCTTTCCCACAACATAATACACCAAAAATATTTCAAGTTTTTTTGCTACTCACTGTCACCACGGCAATACTGTGCCAGACACATTAATAAAATGTCTATAAATTTTAAAATAAATATATCTTTGGTTGTATTTCTAAGTAGTGAATACTAAAGTTATGCAGTTTCCTAACTGTAGTAGACAGAAACCAGCTCAGTTTTAACATATATGACATGATACATTTTGTATCTGAAGATCCATTTGAGATTATCAGGCTATGATAAATACAAAAATTTTACTTAAATCCTACTGTGTAAAATAAGATGTAAAAGTTAACGAAGTCTTCAGCTGTAAATAACTACTCTCTCATCCAAAAAAAAAAAGTAACTCTTAAACCAGTGGTGATCAAACTGCTTCATGTTAGAGCTATTTGGGGAGCTTTAAAGATTCCCAATGCATCCTATATGAATTAAATCATAATTTCTAGGGATAGAACACTGGTGTCTCAAATATTCAAAACTCTTCAGGAATGTTCATTCTGCAGTCAAGTTTAAGGGCCAGTGGCTTAAACAAGATAGGAGGCAATTCTCTGTTATATAAAAAGCAGTTTGGAGTTTATATGCAGCTATACACGGTCCTCAGGGACTCAGACTCCTCTTTTTCCACAGTTCTACCTTTAAGAGCCTAGCTTTTATCTTCAAAGTCACTTCAGTGTCAAAAATGACTATTAAATCTCCAGCGATTATACTCGTGCTTCAGTCAAGCAATAGGAGAAAGTAGGAGAGGAAAAAATAAAAAATAAAAAAGCTTTAAGCTTCTTCCACTTATGGAACCTTCCCTGAAGTCCTACCTAGCTAATACTTTTATATAAGTGAGCAGAAGTTGGACATATGAACAGACCTAGCAGCAATGAAAACTGGGAAACATTTTCTTCTAGCTGGTCACATTACTCAGTTTTCTCTTACAAAAGAGATTGAATGCTGCACTCAAGAACAGCCTTTTTCATACCAGGCTTAACTCACTGCCAAAATGTTTCCATTCATCTTTCACATGTTGGAATTATAAAAAATATTTTATATCAGGAAAACTTTCGAACTGATGGGATAGTTGAAATGCCTTTTTTTAACTATTTTTTTTTCTGACCCAAGTTAATGTTGTATTATATTTTTCCCGTTTCTTTATTCCATTGAAATAAGATCCTTTTTAATCTCTATTAAAAAGAATGAAGGAAAGATAAATTAATTCTCAAATTTGACAACACGTGGGGTAGAGAGTTAGCAACATGTCTGAAGAAATTAATAATTGTAGATATAGACCAAGCATTTTATTATCTTTGATAAGTCGGTCAAGCTCCCAAGTATGCAAGTTGATATTCGAAAGTAAGTTCGTAGGTATTAGAAAGGTATTCATCCGTGTATGTTTCTAGATATAAGTAAGATATTTATTCATCCATCACGAGTTACCTTTCCAAATATCCATCCCTTTTATACTGTTGAAACAATAAAGTTTGAATTCCAGTTATGTCACTTGGTATCTACACATCTTTTTCATGCAAGAAAACGCATCACATTGCTATAAAATTCATACATAAGCCTTCTTTCTTTTTCTTCCTGCAAACTCATGAAAGCCCTAGTCATTCGCTAAAGAAGCAGCAGTTCAATAACTAGCAAGAGAATAGAAACAGAAAGATTGAATGTTATTCCTTTTTTTTCATAAAGATAAGGGAAAATGGAATTCAATTCCATTTGCACTTTAAGGACTCTTTAACACTGCTCCATGTAGCATTTTGAATACCTCGAAGTTAGGTAAGTAAAATAAATCTCCCTGTAGGCTAAGACGAAAAAATATTTATTTCATAACTTTGAATTTGTATTAAAATGGTGAAAAAACTTTTGTACCCATAGATCATACACATTGTTCAAAACTCTTAATACTAAAAACTTTTCATAACTAAATGTTGTTAATAAAATTACATGTTATAATTTGTTAGATAGAAATTTTATCTAAACAATGTATGTGCAAGCCAGATAACTTTTTGAGTAAAAAATTATTCAAAGTAATAAATCAAAAAGAATATAATTCTTCCAAATAATATGAACCAAATTACTTTCTAGTAGGCAACACAAGATGCCATGTAATTTGTTTTATTAGAGAAAAATAAATGTATTTTCCGAGCTTAAGACTGAAGTTTTAGAGCAATAGAATGAAAGTGCTAATTAACATGTACCTGGCACAGCTTGACTAGGATGCAACTTCCAAAATAACTTTTTTGAAATTTTAGAAAATACTATGCAATATCAAAAAAAAACCTGGTCCAGATCAAAGTGAAGACTAACTTAAAAGTTCATTTGAATTTTTAGTTTTTAAATCTAGTCAAAGATACCAGAACATATTTTATTGATATTCAATTAAATTAGAATGAAAACTAGGAACCAACAAGTTTGACCCTTATGCCTCTGAATTGAATTGTTTGGTGTAGCCTTCACCAACTGAAATCTCACAATTGTTGAGACTAAGAAAGATAAACATGCAAGATGTGTGTTAATATTATATTATAGATGCTCTCAAAATGTGTTATTTAAAATGTTAAAAAATAGCCTATTCTATGAGCAACTTAAAGACATATTTGAAAAATATTTATGTTAATATGCATATCAGCAGATAGACAAAAGAACCAAAATATATTAACAGTTTACAATCTCAACTCAAAAGATTTCTTTCAAAAACTGGTAATGAATCGCACTCTGCTTGAAATTAATTATAGCTCTTAGGTATATATAGCTCTCAGGTATGTATACAGAGTCTCATAAAATATTTGGGTTCCTGAAGCTTAGGAGTCCTCTTTTGTGATGCAATCCACAGTGTGTGTACAGGTGTCACTGACTCCCTTTATATCACCTTGTGGGAATTGGGGCTCAGGGAATTGGCATAAAAATGTTGATATTCTTGATACTGTTATTGCTTTGATAATGAACCATTCTTTACCTCTGGTTATAGAGTCTGCCACTAGAATCAGTAAAATTGTAGCAGGTTAATTTTGTATGGCAAGATGTCAGACCCCTCACAATTATTGACATCTGGTTCCATTTAAAAATACATAATTTAAAAGTTTAGCTATATGTTAATAGGCTACATTTTAGAAACTTCACATGTCATGTGTAGTTTTTTATCATTAGAAGATGTAGAAAATGTATTTAGCTAAAAAAACACATAATCTCAAATTCAATAATCCAGAGATTTGATGTATTTACATCCACATATTTTTGGATTTGTAGTTTTAAGTTATAATTTAAGTAATAGTATAAGTTATATTTTGGTCTACTTATTTAAACTTATTACTACATGTAAAATTTTTAAAATTTAGCCTGCAACCATATAACTAAGCTTTATATTGTATACAATGCACCCACAATGGTCATTTCAGAAAATACTATGTGCTCTTTGCAGCCCATTTGAATAATTTTAAAGATTATATACATATATACATACACTATATATAAATAAAACCATACTGTGGAGACTAGAAACACATACATTAAGCTTACAATTTTATCATAATGACATGAAAGGCCATACAAAATTGAATCATGTTAGAGATTTGCAAAATATAATTCTTCTACTTCCCAACTTTCTTTGTTTGTTTTTTGAGACAGAGTCTTGCTGTGTCGCCAGGCTGGAGCGCAGTAGTGTGATCTCAGTTCACTGTGACCTGTGACTCCCTGATTCAAGCAATTCTCTTGCCTCAGCCTCCTGAGTAGCTGGGATTACAGGCACGTGCCACCACACCCAGCTAATTTTTGTATTTTTAGTAGAGACGGGGTTTCACCATGTTGGCCAGGATGGTCTCGATCTCCTGACCTCGTGATCTGCCCACCTCTGCCTCCCAAAGTGCTGGGATTATAGGCGTGAGCCTGGCCTCCCAACTTTTACTTATGCAAGTAAATCAATAAAAATTTCTTTCCCTTAACATAAGGATCTACAGTTATAATCAACATTCTCATGGAGATTTGAATTTTCTCTATATTTACAAATATACAATTGTTACTATAGAACAATAACATTTATGCTTTATTTTCTCCTACAGTATGTTTTAAATACTTAGATCCCAGATGGCCTAAGAGAGTTATAGATTGTTCTAATCACACAACTGCATTCTAGAAAGTAACTTTACTCCTGAATAAAATAATGTTCGTGTATAAAGAAAAATTTGGAAAATAGCAATCAGAATTGAGTTGGCCTTTGCTGGATGTAGAGAAAAAGATACAATAAAAACAGAGTAATGTTTATCATAGGAAAATCTGAAACAAGTATTAACAATTGGGAAATAAATAAAATATCTTCTGTCCTTATCACAAACAAAATAGAGCTATCAATTAAATAATACTGAATTTCACATCAGAGAACCAATTTCAGTGAATATCTTCAGAGTGATTGCAACCTATGTATAAGGAGTGGCTTAATTAGATGATGATATGACTTTCATCAGAAATTTTTAAATTAAAGTCTTAGTAAGAGGGTGAATTTATGAATGTCCTCCATGTTTTTCCTGTTTCTATAATTCAGTAGTTAGCAATAAAATAATGTTTTTTACCATTAAATATTTTTAAAATAATGTTTACTTATTTCAGAAAAGTATATTTCAGAAAAATATATTGAAAATTATATTGACAAGAATTCTGGTAAAGGTAACTTCTAACAGGGTACCTCCTTGAAACCAACCCTAAGTGAGCACAGAGGAGAAAGAGTAGGTGAAAAAGGAATACAGAAGCCAAAAGATGAATGTAGACAATGTTCTTACCCCATTTCACAAATATTTAAGAAATCCTTCCGGGTACCAAATACATAATTCTAAATCAAAGACTATCCAAGGATTCATTGGGAACCCAGTTAGAGGAATTTCTGGTCATTCCTACTATGCCCCCTTACTTAAGAAAGTGGAATCTAGAAACTCTAGCAAACCAAGGAAAATAAAGCAATTCCTATTTAATACACTTTCTTATGTATCAGATAAAGAAATGAAAATTTAAAAGGAGTTCAATTGGTTTGCTCTATTTCTTAATTAGAAAATGGGAATCCACAAGTAAGTGGGGAGCAGAATTTCTCAACTATGGATCGTAAAAGAGAGTTGAAGTCTGGAAATTTGACAGACATGAGAAAGTCTCAATACACGCATAGCTATTTTCTGCACTAAGAACTAAAAGAGGAAGAGAAGGTTATGCTGACAGGAAAACCCAAGTGGCCTCTCCAAACCAAAACCCACAGGAAGTAGCAGCCATAACTGTTTATTTCACCAATAATTAATAGAGAACTTACAAGAGATGTGACAAAACAGGTGCTCTCAAAACTAGAGAGAGCAGTACCATGGATAAAAATTGAACAGAAGCACACTGTGTACATGGAGTAGAAACATGAACGAGTGGAAATCTAGCTATTAAACAGTGGCTACTACTGTATTAGTTAATATAGAGAAAAACTAGTTCAGTACTGAGTTCCATCCAAATCTGGAATTGCCCAGAATCTCAATTTCTTCCTCAGAACCTCTTGACATTAACTGGTATAATGAAAATATTTATTACATAAACTACTTTCTTAAGTTCTAAGAAAATAATTTAGATCAACAGAAGAGGTAAATATAAATAGGGCTCAACACAAAATGACCTATGCTATTTTTAAGCAAAGACCAGCTTGGGCTGAAAAATGAGAATCAAAAAACAGAAAAGTGGAAGATTATGTAAAAACTCTGAAACAAAAGTTAAGGAATAATACCACTCCTGAGAAATGAGATTAAAAGTATAAATGTGAAAAGATGAATTTCAGCTTTTACATTGATGGCTTTGCCAGAAATACAAATGTGGATGCCATTTTCTACATAACACAGGAGATACAAGAGAAAACCCAAGGCCTATTTAAGTGGAGAGTCTACTAGAAAATCTTCCCCTAAAACTGCATGTGATTCTGGAAATAAAGTAGAAGTAGCTCTTCTCCCAGGAAATTGAAAGAATAACCACCTATTTTAAGCTCCAGCTGTAAGTGAAGAGAGAAAAATGCATCCTCTAAAAATTTACAGTCGCAATTAATCCCCACATGAGTTTATTGCTGCAAAAGTTTATAAAATAAGAACTGAGATTAAATTACTCTGGGATGTTTAATATTTAAGGTGTTCATCAGAAGAGAAAACAATCTTTTCTGAGGAAATCCCTATTCATCACAGACATCAAAGAACTGCTGAGGTTAAGTTCCTGATAAAATGAGGAGCTAATAAAGAAATCCCCATGATGTGAAATCAAGAAGAAGAACAACAACAACAACAAAATAGAATAATATTCAACAAAAATTAACTCCTGAAACTGTAAGATTAAAAAGTATGAAATAAATATATCAAGTGTCAAAAAATAAAAGTTGTGGTAAAATATGAGTTCAGTAGAAAAGCATTTAAGAATGAATAAAAAAGAGTACTTAGAAATTATAGATAGATATAACCTGATATATATATAAACTGATATTTTGTCTTAATTTCAGTTATTTTTATATCTATTTATGTATATCTTCAATTAAAATATACATATACTTATATCTTCAATCATACATATAAATAATTAAAATTAAGACCCAATATTAGAGTCAAAATTTGAACAGCAGATTAGTCACAGTTAGAAAATTCAGAATCTTTAAAATATACCTGAATAAATTATCTAGAATTATATAGAATACAAAAATAGAGGTTAACAGAAAAAAAAAATAAGAAAAAGACAAGTGAATGAAACTAGCATAAGTTTAATCAAAGTATTAAAAGAAAGGAGCGGATTGAGCAGAGGAAATATTACTTGTAAAAAATGGATGACAATTTATAAAAACAGCTTAAGGACAACTCTTCAAATCTGGAAATCCAAACTAATCACCAAGAATATAAATTTAAAAAACATCTGTGTGAGGGGGTAAGAGTATGTGTGTATTTCTATGTGCTTGTGTGTGTGTGTACAGATATCTTTTTGTGTGTACAGACATATATACACACAAATATATCACAAAAAGCTACATCAAATTGAAAATATTAAATAAAGGTTGAGAAAAAAAGATATAAATCTGTAAAGAAATAGATAATTAGATTAACAGTTGACTTTTAAACAACAACAATGAAAGCAAGAAGCATTGGCAAAAGAGAACATGGAATTATAAGAAATAAACAACTAATTCAAAAGTAAGCAAAAAATATTCAGTTAAATAAAAATATTGCCATACTAAATAGCTAAACCTAGCTGTATGCTCTTAAGAGACATATCAAAAATCATGAGGCTACAGAAAGTTTGAAAATAAAAACATTAGAAAATGACATTCCAGGAAAGTTTCAACTAAAAGAAATCTGGTATAACTACACTAATATCTGAAAATATATCCTTTAAGGCAAAAGGATTGCTAAAGAAAATACAGTAATCTTGTCTTTCTCTTTAAGGACATATTTAGCCTTGGGTTAACTTTCTATTTCTGTTTCCCTGGAAACTGGTAAAGTATGTCAGCTGTATTACCAGGCAAGGTTTCTTATAGTAAAAATGGCCATTGATTGATAAACTATATTTGACTTGAAGTATGGATGGTGCAATTGTAAATTTTATGTGTAAATTTTACTGGGATTAAGCAAGCCCAGGTAGCTGGTAAAACATTATTTCCAGGTGTGTGACCGTGAGGGGTGTTTTAGAAAGAGATTAGTGGCTGGGCATGGTGGCTTACACCTGTAATCCCAGCACTTTGGGAGGCTGAAGTGGACGAATCACCTGAGATCAGGAGTTTGAGACCAGCCCGTCCAACATGGGGAAACCTCGTCTCTACTAAAAATATAAAAATTAGCCAGGTGTGGTGGCATACCTGTAATCCCAGCTACCCAGGAGGCTGAGGCAGGAGAATCATTTGAACCTGGGAGGCAGAGATTGCAGTGAGCCGAGATCACACCACTGCACTCCAGCCTGGGCGACAGTGTGAGACTCCGTCTCAAAAAAAAACCAAAAACAAAACAAAAAAACAAACAAACATACAAAAAACAGAATAGTATAACACTGTAATTATGGTATGAAAACTACTGTTATCCTAAGTAGAAAAACGAAATGATGAACCAACCAAAAGTAATAACTACAACAACTTTTCAAAACATAGAGTTCAATAAGATATAAATAGAAACAACAAAAGGTTAAAAAACCAGGGGAGATGAAATTAAGGTGCAGATTTTATATTAGTTTTCTTTTTGCTTGCTTGTTTGTTTATGCAAAGAGTGATAATGTGTTATCAAGTTAAAATAATTAGTTTAAAGATGGTATTGACAAGCCTCATGGTAACATCAAATCAAAAAACATACGATGAATACACAAAAAATAAAAAGCCAGAAAATAAATAATATCACCAGAAAAAATCTCCTTCACTAGAGAAAGGCAGGAAGAAAGAAGGAAGAGAAGACCAGAAAACAACCAGAAAACAAATAACAACATGGCAGGAGTAAGTTATTACTTATCAATAATAATAAAAAACTGAGAATTAAATATGCTCAATACGTATGAAACCTCTCCTCACTCAAAAGTTTACAATGCAGCTTTTTTCCTCTTCTTTACCTTTACTTCTTGTTTTCTTTCTTCCTATTTATGCTTTTTAAAAATATATTTGACCATATTTTAAATACTACTTTAAATAAAAGCATAATTGCTTTTACTAGAATGTAAATAAAAAATATTGTGGAATTAGGTGTTATATTTATTAAGGAACAAAATAAGCATTTTTCTTTCTAGTGCTTGAAATATTGTTTTAATTGTTCCTGGACATTTGTAAATTACTGTCTTTATCAGATATTTTGGCAAACTTGCCAAGCAGAGTGAAGGTTAAAACAGTAACTCAAAAAAAGTTCTTCATACCACAAGTCACACTTCTGGCTTAAAATTTGGGGAATGCTCTCAACCGCGTATTTTATTTAATTGGTAGGTATGACCAAAGGTAGGTGAATACAAGTTCAGTGTTTTCTCATATATATATATAAATGACTTCATTACATACTTCTATCTATATTCACAGGTACATTTTTAAATTACTAAAGTGTTTCCTCTCATTTTAAACAAATACAGGAATTGATTATAGTTGCCATCAAAATTAATCATCACATTGTTTTTCAAGTCTAAATTTGGACTAAAAATTCAGTTACCACTAAATCTATTGAACATCAAGTGATTTCTGATGCTTACTGTAAAACTGCTTCTTAATTATTCAGTTTTGCTATTCCCCTACTTGTCAACATTCTATCATATTATCTTCTTCCACATATTTAGTGTTGAGAACCCTTAATTAATAAAGTACAACATTTAATAATTTATAAATTTCTATGAAAAATAAAATGATTGAACACAGTCATTTTGAATCAAAAAGATAATCCCAAGGAAAAAAATGTTATGTTGATCATAATAATCCTAATCACAATGTAAAATAAATATGTAGAAAATCTCAGTTTAAAAAATATTCTTCAATGCCTTTAAAATGTACATTTCTGAATAATAAAGTATGTGAAAGTAAATGAATTGAGAAAAGTAAAACTCTTGGAGTATTCTTCTGATGAACCCTGGAAAACTCTTCAGAGCTACAATCCTCCTTTCAAATACATACTTCTGGAATTTTTCTAAATCTGTTTTCACTCTATAAATGATCACACAGTTGTGATATAAAATTCCAATGAATATTCAGAATTTGTTATTTATTTGCATGAAAATTCTAAATGCAGAAGATAAAGCCAGTTGTCTGTAGGCCAATAATAGCTTAAAATCCCTTTAGGAAAGAAACACCTGGTAAGTGACCTGGATTAAATACAGGTATAAGAAAAGGGAAAGGATTCTCAAACCTCTAAGAATGGTCTCGAGACAGACATTATGCTGGTAAGCAGTTAACTAATCTCCTTACTACATATGGCCCCTAATCCCTGACTGTATCTGGCCCATTCCACTGGCCTGCTTCTGTTATCGATCATGTAATGGGGTCCCACAATAAACTGCTAAAACATCAGTGGTGTCCAAGATTCATTTTTGACACAAATTGGATCAAAGGGGAAACATTGCCCCGGGAAGCTAATAAGCAGAAATACCTCAAACCCTATTTCTCAATTTTATGTTATCTGCATATTTGCATTTCACATGAGTTTCTTCTAGGCATCATACAGTAGGGTCTTGTTTTTGCATTTTTTAAAACTTAGTCTGAAAATCTCTTTTAACTATTCATATAGTTAGGCTTAAATATGTCATTTTTGATAGTTATTTTCTAATTTCTGTTCCCTATCAGTTTGAGGTCCTTCAACAAAGAAATAAAATGAATTACTCACCACAGATTAAAAACTTAAACATAAGACCAGAAACTATAAAATTCTAGAAGTAAACAGGGAAAACACTTCAGATCATTGTAATAGAAAAAGATTTTCATGACTAAGACCTCAAAAGAACAGGTAACAAAAACAAAAATAAACAAATGGGACTATATTAAACTAAGAACATTTTGGCATAGTAAAGGAAACAGTCAAGAGAGTGAAGAGACATCCTGTTGAATGGCAGAAAATATTTGCAAATTATTCATCCAATAAGAGACTAATATCCAAAATATACAAGAAACTTAAATAACAGTAGAAAGAAGGAAAGGAAGGAAGGAAGGAAGGAAGGAAGGAAGGAAGGAAGGAAGGAAG
>NW_012105421.1:256945-276214 GCF_000951045.1 Mandrillus leucophaeus
GAAGGAAGGAAAGAAGGAAGGAAAGAAGGAAGGAAAGAAGGAAGGAAGGAAGGAGGGAGGGAAAGGAGGGAGGGAGGGAGGGAAGGAGGAAGAAGAGAGAGAGGAAAAGAAAAGAAGGAAAGAAGAAAGAAAGAGGAAGAAAGAAAGGAAGGAAAGAAGGAAGGAAGGAAGGAAGGAAGGAAGGAAGGAAAAAACACAAATAATTCCATTAAAAAGTGGCAAAGGACATGAATAGACATTTCTGAAAAAAAGACATCCAAATGTCTAACAAGTGTATAATGCTCAACATCACTAATCATCAGGGAAATGCAAATCACAACCACAATAGAATATCAGCTTACCCCAATTAGAATGGCTATAATTAAAAAGGCAAAAACCATGGATGCTGGTGAAGATAAAAAAAAAAAAAAAAAAAGGAACTGTTATGCACTATGGGCAGGAATGTAAAGTGAGATAACTTGCTATGAAAAACAAAATTATCTCAAAAAACTAAAAATAGAATTATCATATGATCCAGCAATCCTACTACTATGTATTTATCCAAAGAAAAAGAAATCAGTGTATCAAAGAAATACCTGAATTTGCATGTTTATTGTAGCACTATTCACAAGAGCAAAGATGTGGAATCAACCTAAGTGTTTGTCAATGAATACATCGATAAAAATTATGCTAAAGGTTTTCCAAACGGAAGTACTACAGTTATTAGCACAAAAAAAGAAAAATGAGAAGATAAAAGCAATTTAAAAAGTGTGCTAAAATTACGGAGTTTAGCTTGTGTCTAAAGCAATCTGGTTTTAACTTACAAAAAGTCAATCTGACAGCAGGGTAGAGAATGCAATGTAGAAAGACAAATCTCAAAAATTAGAGACCAATTTTGAAGCTATTATAATTCAGGGACAATATGATAGATCGTTTAATTATCAGTAGCTGTAGGGATAGAAAGGAAAGGTTGAATATGATAAATGATATGGAAAAATCTATACAATTTGACTGAACAGGGATAAAAAGTAAAGGATAGAGAGGTATCTGTTATGAATAGTATAGGGAAAAGAAAGCTATTGATAGTTTTACCTGAAGAGTAAAAGGACTAGATTTATATTTTTAAAATGGGAAAAAGAAGAAACAGGGTAAGGAAACAATTATTGAGACAAACACAATATTTCAAATAAAACTATTGGGAACCCAAAGTAATATAAATGAAGGAAAGTAACATATAAATTATATAAATTATTTGCTCAGACTCATCTATTCTACTAAATTCTACATGTGAATTCAACACTTCATGTAATTCACATGGAAATGAACGGCAGTCAGACATCACTGAGGCATGTATCTTTAATGACTTTAAATAGTTGAAGAAGGATCTGAAAATTTTAGGCATATGCGTGATTTTTATACTGTTCCCCACTTGAAACTAATTACTTTGAAAAGAATCATATATAAAACGAAAAGCAGAATTTCTTATTTTGGGACCATGATTATTTCAGAAATTTTCAAAGTAATAGTTTATCTCTTAATGCCTAAGAAAAATGTGCTTGACAAGAGCACTTTATTTATTTAGTAAACATGTATTGACCTCCTATTTTACATTACATTCTACATGTTGTATTTGATATATATGTGCATATATATATGTATATATGGTTAGGCATATGTGTATGGTTTTACATATATTTATGTATGACACATATATGTCACTGTGACTTTGTACCAAGAATTATATGAGATAGTGAATTAAATGTTTTGTGAGAATTAGAAAAGCATGCAAAAGTCTGTGTATCCAATAGAGAAGGTAGCTTCTTAGTTGAGATTTAGAAAATGAACAGGAGACCAACGTATAAATAATTTACTGATAGACACATGTTGGAACAAACAGCAAGTACAAGAGTACAAATTTTGCTAGTTCAAACTGCCAAAATGGTGCATGTAAGAAAATGAAAAGAGGAAGAAGCATAAACTGTGGTTAGCCAGAATTTTGGGATTTAATCTTGTGAGAGTGGGGATATTCTGAACTTTAAAGAGGGGCATATCATCACATTTCTAGTTCAGACAGAGGCTCAGTAATAATATGATAATAACTTGGAGTATTAGAATTTGTGTCAAAGAGAATATGATTTCTGCTGCCCTCATGCTCCCTGGAGAAGCAGCATATATGGGACAAGAAAAATCATCTTCAGTTATGTTAAATGTTAATATGGAAGGTCCAAGTAAAAGCTGCCTTTAGGCTCAGGCAAAAGGACCCCACTCTGGGAGCTGCTCTTTAGAGGACTCCACATGTCAGAAACAGACACAGAAAATAAATGTGTTAAAGCAACACATAGACCACTCTATCTTTTGGGATCTGGTGCTCAGTACTAATGGCACAAACTATAGGCCTAAATTTTTGCTCTAAATACTAAATTGGTTTATATCCCAGAAATGGTTTTGTATAATTTATACCAATTACACGAAAGGTGGTTGTGTCTGAATATCACAAAAGTTTGTGACATAGAGCTTAACCAGCTTCAAGTAAAAGCTTAAAGGGCATGGAATATTTTCACCAGCTCTCACTCTTTTCCTTCTGCCACAAAAACAGCATTTCCCCAAAGGGACTGGGTCCCAGAATGAAGAGACACAGGGAGAAGCAGCACCAAAGCAGCAAAGCACTGGTGCTTGACCTGGAACATGAGCAAGAAGTAAATGTTTGTTGGCATAAGATGTTAAAATTAAAGGGCTTATTTGTTATTTCAAAAAAGCTGACTAATAAAATTAGAAAGGAATGAAGGCAAAGAGGGAGTGAGAGAGAAAGGAATAAAGACAGTGAGTACAGAAAACTCTAAAACACTCTTCAATGTGAGAAAGAAAGTTTTAACTGTAAGGAGACTTAGAACAGAAAGAAATATATATTTTAAGACAGCGGAGAACTGAGTGTACCAGAATGGTGATCTGACATAAAGGTGCTGTTAAGGAGAAGATATTTATTATACAGGCAGAGAGTGTGAGATTACTGAGAACATGGGATGAAATGGAGTTCAGAAAAAAAGTGGAAGAGTTCTCCTTCAGTGGACACATTTTCCTTGGTAATCTGTGGTCAAGAAGAAATACTGCATGCAGAGAAGTTAGTAAATGGGGAGACAGGAAGTTGGGGATTATTATTTTCCGTTTAAAGGTAGAGACAATCTGAGGCTGTGAGAAAGCAAGATGAAAGTAGTCCCAGATTTGAAAAGAGTTGATTAGTATTAAGATAGTGAAATATTTGCAATCCCAGCTACTCAGGAGGCTGAGGGACAACAGTTGTTTTTACCCGGGAGGTCAAGGTTGGAAAAGCTGAGATAATGTCACTGCACTCTAGCCTGGGTGACAAGAGAGAGACTCTGATTAAAAAAAAAAAAATGAAATAAATGATGAAATCTGACACCAAATATCTAGAAGAATTTCTGGGTGTATTTAAGGATCAAACAAACTTGGAGACAATGATTTATGAAGACAAACATCTCTCACAATTCTAAGGAGTGTTTACATATCTATGAGCTGTACAGAAAAACTAATCCAAAGATTTATCCAGGGTTGGTGCTTTACCAAGCTGATGCAATGGAATTACAATTATACAGAAGTTAGGAGGATATTGGCAAATGAAGTACTGAAGTCAGAAAAAGAGCACTTAAGATTGAGGAAAGAGGTAAGGTCTAAAGATGTTAATAATAGAAAATAAGAAAAAAACAGCAAGGGATGGGCATCCTCTATGAGGCCACTAAAGAGGGTTATTTTAAGTAACTGGAGAAAAGTGGATTATAAAAAATTGTGGTTATATTACACTTAAATAGACAAATATAGCTTAATTCAAAAAATGTGTTTCTACTGATGACATTTCCAATGTCTATGTAGAGTACTATATGAGATCCACTCAGAAGTTCCCCATCTATGTCACTCCAGGCAGCTCCTTACTCAGCTACTGTGAAAAGCTCACTGGGCTCATGCCCACTTAAAAAAAAAAAAAAAAAAACCTACTAAAAAAGAATTCCAAACCAATTGGAGCACTCTTTTTCAAAACTGCCTATTGCTATTGATTTTCACTTCTTCCAAACACAGTATAAGTTTTCCTGATGAGAAATAGATTAGCTTGCTTCAATTCTAACTTTGATGAAAAACTGAATAATAGACCAGAAACAAAATAAAAAGCAACTTAGTATGTTTTCTGTAATTGATTTTATCACTCATATTTCTCTTGACACATTGTCCAGATAATAAGTAAACAAAGTTTCTTTTGATCACAAGCATGGAATTTCTATAGCAAACAATCACAGGAAACCCACTTTTCCATTCTTTTTGACCTCAAAAATCCGGGAGTCATTGAAACTTAGGACTGTGCTAAATTGGGCTCGTATTGAGAAAAACATTTTATAGTTCATTTGCCAGGAAGAAAACCTTTGAGGTTCAAAGATAACCTTCTATCATCTTCCATTCTTTTGAAATAATGTGTGTTTTCCACCTCCATGCACATAACGTTTCCCCAATTTTAGTCTGAAAATGTTCAATCTATAGTGAAGCCCTTTTGAGAGGGCAAGGGGAAGAGGTTAAAAAAAGATCTAAGGAACCACAGGAATCTATTTAAACCCAGTCCTGATACCCATCTTTAGTCACTGATGTCTCTGTATTATTCTTTTACATTACCATGGGTTTTAAAATATACAAAGTTAAAAATAAATGTAGTCCTATTTCAAAATTTAGTAAACACTTTGTATATTTAAACTTCAATTATCTTTTATTTATTGGGATGCAATGTACATTACAAAAAGTTTCATCTATAGACTTCATTTTAGCTAATAGCTATAAACCTTGTCTACCATTTATTCTTTTGTTAAAACCACTGGAAAATAGAATTAATCTTTCTTCTTGTACTCTCTCATCTTAAGGCAGTAATGAGCAGGAGAAGCAAGAAAAGGCTTAGAAGTCCTCTTGGTCCATGAAATGATCCTTTTCATAAAAATAAGGTACGATGTTTTCATCTAAGAGTATCAAGATGTCTTCAATCTGAAGGTTTATAAGATATTTGGGTACCTGGAGTCACAAGTTCACTCATAGATGATAGATATATAATAGATGATAGGAGATGGGAGAGAGAGAGAAGAGATTTTGAAATTCTAAAGCCCTCTGCAACTTGCAGATACCTCTCACCTTCTTAAAGATTTATGTACTCTCTGCTTCTTTGTTTTCACCTAGTTCTTTATTATCGGTCTTGACTCCTTTGCTGTGTTCCTACGGCTCTTTGTTTTTTCTTTTTTTGTGAGGCAGGGTCTCACTGTCACCCAGGCTGGAGGGCTGGAGTGCAGTGACACAATCATGGGTCACTGCAGCCTCAACCTCCCAGGTTTAAATGACCCTCCCACCTCAGCCTTCTAAGTAGCTGGGACTACAGCCATGCCTAACTTTGTAACTGTCTTTATAAAGATGGGGTCTTGCTATGTTGCCCAGGCTGGTATCAAACTCCTGGGCTCAAGTGATCCTCCTGCCTTGCCCTTCCAAAGTGTTGGGATTACAAGGGTGAGCCACCATGCCCAGCCTCATTCTACAACTCATTATCACACAATAAACACTATCCTCTTCTTTTGTTCCCATAAAAATAATGAAAGAATGTTTTCTATGCTTGACTTTGGCTACCATAAAAGTTACCACCTACCATGTCCTACCAGCCTAACATTGCCTCTCTTGGTAGCCTTTATATTATCCTCTTTTCTCCATTCCCATGTTTCCCAGCATCACTATCTCTCAAGGAAGAAATGCAAATTATTCTCGCTTGACTATGCAAAGCAATTGCAATACACATACAACTTGCCCTCTCTTACCCAGGCTAGGAGCTGCAGTTGAGGTAGAGAAGAATCCTTTAAATTGAGAAGCCCATCAATGTGTTTTCTTTTAAAAAAGGGCCATCTAATGCCAGTGATTATTTTAACAGTCATTTAGGTGTTTATGGTTTATTTTCAATGGTCATTTGTTTGTACTCTTACCTAAGCTTTGAAAGTCGGCAGTTTGGTAGGGAAGACTAACTGTGTATAAATATTTGGCAGAGAAAGTAAATGACTGCTGCTACATTGTGACAAAACTGCCTAGAGCTAATTTAAAATATGAAGTGCATATAATGATTTGGGATAAGAGGTCTACTATCTTAAAAGCAGAATGTTTATAAATGCATTCTAGGTCAACAAGTGTCTAAAATATCTGGATCAAAAGCATCAAAGAATGTATCATATGACAAGCAATTGAATTTTTTCCAGCTGTTTCAGATTGGTCTCTCTGGGTTAACTTCAATAATTTTATTTCAATCTGTTCCACTTTGCCCTAGCTGACCCATATAGTTCAGACCAAATCAGCACTCCTTAACAGCAGGCACTTTAAAAAGGAAAATAAGCATATTCACAAGGTACAGAGAAGAAGGGGAAAGTAGAAGTAACGTCAAGTATTCTGCTTCCTAATATCTCAGGCCTCCTCCTGGGATGGAAGACTTATGCAGGTCCCCCATTCAGACTCAGTGCACATGAATGATTTCCATGGATCCTTTGGACACACTGCATCTGTGTGCATCATGATTCTTCAATCTCAGTGAAAGCTAAGGAAAAGTATTTGAGTATAAGCGGAGCACTTTGACTAAATGCATACAAACACATCTCCAGCAGCACTGTGGCCTGAGCTTGGGATTTGTACAGTGCCTCTCCTCTTGATTCCTAGCCATTGATGCTAAACCAGATTTCCACTGCTCCCTTTTTATAAAGTGGGAACATGTCTCCCATTTGTTTATGATCTCAAAACTCAGTCAGAATAACAAGGATTAAGTCATTATTGGCTTAACTTCTTTGTCCACCATATCGACACTCTGATGCTCTGATATGCTACAAATTTAACTTCTTTTTGCCTCCAAGGGAAGAAAACCATATCTAAAGGAGGAGTCCGGATGCAGAATCTCATGTTTAAATAAATGTAAACAGATATTCAATATACACCTGCTATATCAATAACCACATTTTTAGTATGCAGTTTTCTTTGTACTCAGAACTACAACATTACTTAAAATGCAAATGTTTAGTGTCACATAAGGGGAAACCTCTAAGCAATGCCTTAATGATCAATTTCACCTAGTAATCCTGAAATCTCTAGGCACTAAAAATATTGCAGAATACATGGGGTTTCCTATATCATTTCCCTTGAAATCTTAAGTAAATGTAGCTCTGTTCAAAATTCAAAAACTTCTAGTGAATAGGAGTTGGAACAAGGACCACCAAAACTGAAAAGACTAAGAAACACTAAGTCTTGAAAATGCAGTTAGGTTGGATATTGCCCAATTCAATATGAGCTGCCACTGCAACTCTGAAACTACTTAGTAAAGAACTAGTGTCAGCAACGGTGCCAGGATATTAACATTGTTCACATACATAATACCTAGTAAGTTACACCCAGACTATTACTACCCTTTCATATTCTGCATTATGACAAAAACATTTAGTTTAAATTGAGGCAGCATAGCATAGTAAAATTCACATGACAAAACAATTAAGCTTTTGGCTTCTTGGTTACAATAAGCCTCCAGATTCTCATTTGTAAAATAATGAAAATAAGATTATAAATCTCATAGAGGCCTTCTGAGGATTATATGAGTTATTGCCAATAAAACACTGAATAAATTAAAAGGGCAAATCCTATAAAAAAAATAGTAGCTAATAATATTATTATTCCTTCAGTACTTTTTCATTAAAGTAGTACTAGGTCGAGAACAGTATATAATTTTAAATCAAATGAGATTTCTATATTTTTGGTAATACAACTTTCATATTAACATTATCCTAATATCATGTAAAATGACAAACTAGGAAGTCCCCATTTGTATTACCTCACGGCAACAATAATTTGGTAGTCACACATGGACAAAGTGCCTTTGTGGGATCTGGGATACAGGAAGAAGCTTGCAAAACTCCAGAGGGGTTCAGGACCAAGAAATGTTTTGCGAGGGCAGGCCCATGCCCAGGTAGAAAAGCCATTGACCATGATCCTGGCAACCAACCAAGAAACAGCTCTCTATCCACTTTGGACTTGGCTAAAACCCCATTTGGCCTTGGTCCTGCTACCAGTACCATCTGCCAAGGGATACAGGAAAAGTCACAACTGATTATGTCCCCAGAGGCAGACCCATTGGCCACACTTTGACTGCAGATCTTGAAGCAGAGCTGTAACCTGGCTCCAGCCACTCTCAGAAATAGTCCACGAGCAATCTTGCCAATCCAAGAATATGGAGAGAGATATGCCCATCTGTGCCAACAGAGACAGGTCTATAGACCTCAATAGCAGCTGTAGAACCTGAAGCAAGCCTGTGATTGATTCAAGCCCCACTCATTTGTGATCCAGTGTTAGTCCTGACTTCCTATGGATCTGAATAGTGACCAGATGGAAAACCCCACCCCCCAGTGATCCAGCAGGAGCCACAGCCATTTGCACACATGGTAAAAGGCCTTCCATTTGTGAATCTTTTAAACCCTAAAGTGAACCCTTGTTCAGGCTCTAACTACACTCAGCAGCAATAGAGGAGGCAATGTCAGCCCTGGGACTCAATAAAAGAAGGCCTTTATCTGTCCAAATCATGCTGTAAAACCTAGAAAAGGCTTTGCTCCTTCGTATGTAGAGAAGCTAATGCAAACCTAAATAGATTATAAACAATCAGGCAAACATGGCATCACCAAAGGAAACTAATTAAATTTCAGTAACTAAACAAAAAGAAATGGAGATCAACAGTTACCTGAAAAATAACTCAAAATTATCATCTTTAAAAAGTTCAGAAAGATTTAAGAGAAGACAGAAAGACAACTAAATGGAATCAGAAAAACAATGAATGAGAATATTAGAAGTTTAATTAAGAAATATAAACCATAAAAAGAACAAAACAGAAATCCTGGAGCTGAAGAGCACAATGACAGAACTGAAGAAATTGAACCGATACCTTCAATAAAAAACATGGTAATGCAGAAGACAGAATCTGTGAACTCAAAAGCAGGACATTTTAAATTAGCCAGTAGGAAAAGTAAGCAATATATAATTAAACAATATAGTGCACAGGACTATCAGACATCATCCAAAGTGGAATATATGCATTATGAATATCCAAAAAGGACAAAAGAAAGGAAAGGAACATAAAGATTATGTAAGAAATAGTGGCTGAAACTTTCCAAAGTTGGGGAGTAATATAAACTTCCAGGTTCATAAAGCACAAAGTACTCCAAGCAAAATCAGCCCAAAGAAGACTATCCCCAGGTACATTATAATCAAATTTTCAAAAATCAAAGACAGAATTTTTCAAGCAGCAAGACATGAGCACCTCTTTACATACAAGGGAATCCCATAAAGATAATACCACACATCTACAGCCATCTGATCTTTGACAAACCTGACAAAAACAGGAAATGGGGAAATGATTCCCTATTTAATAAATGGGGCTGGGAAAATTGCCCAGCCATAAGTAGAAAGCTGAAACTGGATCCTTTCCTTACTCCTTATATGAAAATTAATTCAAGATGGATTAGAGACTTAAATATTAGACCTAAAACCATAAAAACCCTAGAAGAAAACCTAGGTACTACCATTCAGGACATAGGCATGGGCAAGGACTTCATGTCTAAAACACCAAAAGCAATGGCAAACGGCAACAAGAGCCAAAATTGACAAATGGGATCTCATTAAACTAAAGAGCTTCTGCACTGCAAAAGAAATTACCATCAGAGTGAACAGGCAACCTACAGAATGGGAGAAAATTTTTGCAATCTACTCATCTGACAAAGGGCTAATATCCAGAACCTACAAAGAACTCAAACAAATTTACAAGAAAAAAACAAACAACCCCATCAAAAAGTGGGCAAAGGATATGAACAGACATTTCTCAAAAGAAGACATTCATATAGCCAACAGACACATGAAAACAAGCTCATCATCACTGGCCATCAGAGAAATGCAAATCAAAACCACAATGAGATACCATCTCACACCAGTTAGAATGGTGATCATGAAAAAGTCAGGAAACAACAGGTGCTGGCGATTCCTCAAGGATCTAGAACCAGAAGTACCATATGACCCAGCCACCCCACTACTGGGTATATTGGGTGGTATATACCCAAAGGATTATAAATCATGTTGCTATAAAGACACATGCACACATATGTTTATTGCGGCACTATTCACAATAGCAAAGACTTGGAATCAACCCAAATGTCCATCAGTGACAGACTGGATTAAGAAAATGTGGCACATATACACCATGGAATACTATGCAGCCATAAAAAAGGATGACTCAGGAAGGGGAACATCACACACCAGGGCCTGTTATGGGGAGTGGGGAGCAGGGAGGGATGGCATTGGGAGTTATACCTGATGTAAATGACAAGTTGCTGGGTGCAACACACCAACATGGCACAAGTATACATATGTAACAAACCTGCACGTTGTGCACATGTACCCTAGAACTTAAAGTATAATTTTTTAAAAAAAGATATCAATGGATTTTTAAGCAGAAACCTGCAATTCAGGAGGGAAGGGTCATGATGTATTCAAAGTGCTAAAATCAAAAGCCCAGCCACCAAGAATATTATACTTGGTAAATATGCCCTTCAGAAATGAAATAGAGATAAAGACATTCTCAAAAAAACAGAAGCTGAGGGAGTTTATCCCCACTCAGCCTGCCTTACAAGGAATGCTAATGTTAGTTTATCAAGCTGAAACAAAAAGATGTTAAATAATAACATGAAAATATATGAAGGTATAACACTATCTGGTAAAGATAAATATATAGTCAAATCTGAAATATTCTAAAACTATAGTGATAGTGTGTAAATCACTGTTAAGCATAGTATAAAATTAGAGTCAAAAATATTAAAAATAATCATAGCTACAATAATTAATGAATGTGCAATACAAAAGAGGTAGTATGATGTTATATTAATCCATTTTCACACTGTTATAAAGAAAAGCTGAGAATGGGTAATTTTTTTTAAAAAAGAGGCTTAATTGACTCACACTTCTTGGGGCTGGGGAGGCCTCAGGAAACTTACAATCATGACAGAAGGGGAAGCAGGCACCTTCTTTACAAGGCAGTAAGAGAGGATAAGCACAAGCAGGGGAAATGACAGATGCTTAAAAAAAGCATCAGATCTCATGAGAACTCACTCACTATCATGAGAACAGCATGGGGGAAACATACCCCATAATCCAATTCCTTACCACGAGGTCTCTTTCCAAACACCTGGGGATTACATTTCAAGGTGAGATTTGGGTGGGAACACAAAGCCAAACGATATCATTCTGCTCCTGGCCCCTCCCAAATCTTATAGCCTTAGATTTCAAAACCAATAATGCCATCCCAAGAGTCCCCAAAAATCTTGAATCATGTCAGCATTAACTCCAAAGTCCATAGTCCAAAGTTTCATCTGAGACAAAGCAAGTTCCTTCTACCTGTGAGCCTATAAAAATCAAAAACAAGTTAGCTCCTTCAAAGATACAGTGGGAGTACTGGCATTGGGTAAATACACTCATTCTAAATGGAAGAAATTGGCCGAAACAAAAGTGCTACAGGCCCCATGCAAATCCAAAATCCTACAGGGCAGCCATTAAATCTTAAAGCTCCAAAATTATCTGCTTTGACTCTTTGTCTCACATCCAGGTCACGCTGATGTGAGAGATGGACTCGAGCAGCTCCAATCCTATGGCTTTGCAGGATACAACCCCCAACCCAGCTGCTTTCACAGGCTGGCATTGAGTGTCTGTGGCTTTCCCAGGATCACAGTGCAAGCTATTGGTGGATCAACCATTCTAGGGTCTGGAGGACAGTGGCCCTTTTCTCATAGCTTCAATAGACAGTGCCCCAATGGGGACTCTGTGTGGCGGTTCAAACCCCACGTTTCCTTTCCACACTGTCCTATCAGAGGTTCTCCATGAGAGCCCTACCACTGCAGCAGACCTCTGCCTGGACATCCAGGACTTCCCATACATCCTCTGAAATCAAGGTGAAACTTCTCAAACCTCAATTTTTGACATCTGTGTACTTGCAGGCCCAACTCTTCATGAAAGCCACTAAGGCTTGGAACTTGCACCCTCTGAAGCAATGGCCTAAACTGTATATTGGCCTCTTTTAGCCAGGTCTGGGGTACACGGAACCAATTCCTGAGATTGCACAAAGTGGCAAGGCCCTGGACCCAGCCAATGAAACCATTTTTTTCTCCTAGGCCTCTGGGCCTGTGATGGGAGGGGCTGCTGTGAAGACCTCTGATATGCCCTGGAGACATTTTCTCCATTGTCTTGGTGATTAACATTTGACTCCTCCTTACTTATGCAAATTTCTGTAGCAGACTTGAATTTCCAGAAAATGGGATTTTCTTTTTAACATCATCAGGCTGCAAATTTTGTAAACTTTTATGCTCTGCTTCCCTTTTAAACATAAGTTCCTTCTTCAGTTCTTCTCTTTCAAGTTCAAAGTTCCACAGATCTCTATGGCAGGGGCAAAATGCTGCCAGTCTCTTTGCTAAAGCATACCAAAAGTAACCTTTGCTCTAGTTCCCAATAACTTCCTCATCTCCATCTGAGACCATCTCAGCCTGGATTTCATTGTCCACATCATTATCAGCATTTTAATCACAACCATTCAAAAAGTCTCTAGGAAGTTTCAAACTTTCCCACATCTCCCTGTCTTCTTCTGAGCCCTCCAAATTGTTCCAACCTCTGTACATTACCCAGTTCCAAAGTAACTTCCACATTTTGGGGTATCTTTATAGCTGTACCACACTCTTGGTACCAATTACTGTATTCATTTGTTTTTACGCTGCTCTAAAGAAATATCCAAGACTGGGTAATTTATAAAGAAAAGAGGTTTAATTGACTCACAGTTCCACATGGCTGGGGAGGCTTCAGGAAACTTTCCATTATGGCAGAAGGGGAAGCAGAAACCTCTTTACAAGGTGGCAAGAGAGAGTGTGAGTGCAAGCAGGGAAAATGCCAGAAGCTTAAAAAACCATCAGATTTCATGAGAACTCATTCACTATCATGAGAACAGCATGGAGGAACTGCCCTCATAATCCAGTCACTCTCACCAGTTCTCTCCCTAAACACCTAGGGATTGCAATTCAAGATGACATTTGGGTGGGAAACCAAAGCCTAACCATATCAGATATGAATAGCATAAATGGGTGGGGGTAGTAATCTTGTAGATTTTTTGTATGTGATTGGTGTTAGTTATCATCTTAAAATAGACAGTTACAACTATGTTTTATGTAAACCTCACGGTAACCACAGAGAAAAAAATCTTTAGTAGATACATAAAAAATAAAGAAACATAAATCAAAGCATACCACTACAAAAAAATAAATTACAGAGGAATACAACAAGAATGGAAGAAAGAAACCAAGAAACTATAAAAATGTCAAAAACAATGCACAAAATGGTGATAATAAGTTCTTAGATATTAATGATTACTTTAAATGGAAATGGGCTAAATAAGTGGAGTAGACTAAATAAATGAAATACCCACATGCTACAGAATGAAATCAAACTTTTATCTTATGCCATGCACAAAATTAACTTAAAATAAATTATAGACTTATATGTAACATTTGAAACCATAGAACTCCTAGAAGAAAACATACATAAAAAGTTCCATGACATTGGTCTGGGTGATGATATGACAACAAGAGCACAGAGAACAAGCAAAAATAAACATATGGGATAAATCAAACTAAACAAAATATACTCAACAATATGAAAAGACTTTCCAAAGAGGTAAGTACTGAGGATGTGGGAAAAGAGTTATTTTCCACTGTTGTTGAGAATGTAAAATGATGCAACCAATATGGAAACAACATAGAAATTAAAATTAAAACTACTATGTTATACAGCAATGCCACTTTTGGGTATATACACAAAGAAAATGAAAGCAGTCTCTTAGAGATGGCTGCATTCCCATGTTCATTGCAGCATTATCCACAGTAGCCAAGATATGGAAACAACCTAATTATCCATTACTGGATTAATGGATAAAGAAGATGTCATATGTATGTATATAATGGAACGCTATTCACCCTTTAAAAAGAAAAAAGTCCCATCATTCATGACAACATGTTTGAACTGAAGGACATTATGGTGTGTGAAATATATGTCTAGTGTATATACACACAATAGAATATTACTCAGCTATAAAAGAAAGATATACTCCCATTTGCGATAACATGGATAAAGTTAGAGGATACATGAAATAGGCCAGATGCAGAATGAAAAATACTGCATTAAATGTCAAACTCACAGAAACAGTGAGTAGAATAATGGTTGCAAGGAGCTGGGGTGTGGTGAAAATGGGGAGACTTTAGTTAAACCATAAAACTTTCAGTTATAGGATGAATAAGTTCTGGAAATCTAATGTACATAACGATGACTACAGTTGATAATAATGTTTTACATAATTACAATAGGCTAAGACAATAGAAGATATTAAATGTAGTCACCACCAAAAAGATCAGTATGTGAGGTGATGGATATGATTATAGTAAACATTTCATAATACATACATATATCAAATGATCACATTTTATACCTTAAATGTATACAATATTTACTTCTTGATTATTCCTTAATAAAACCAAAAAATCACTCCAAGATCAATGACCTATAAGAATCAGTGATATTTTCAGTCTAATACATTTTCCTTTTTGGTATTTCTTCACGTGAAATCCTATCTTCCTACAAAAACAACTGCCCACTCATATTAGGTAACCTTTGTTCTAAGAAGGGAGTATTCTTTTAGGTATTTTATTAGGCCACTTATTTCTTATACTAACCATTCAACTGAATTTAATATTTTTTAAAAAGTGAAATATATCTTTGGTATTTGCACGAGCAAAGATCTATGGTGAAGCTGGAAGTTGTGTGAGTGTATATTTAAGTACAGTACTTAAAAAAACTGCAAATGTCATACACATTTCCTGAAAATGTCAACATATTTATGATTGTTTCTCATGGACAAACTTAGAAATATTACAACAGAAAAAGTAAAGACATATTCATAACAACATAGCCCTAAAGTTACAGACAATATTAAAGTGATGGAAAAATAGGATGAAAATTAATGTGATTGCATAATAAAGTCTCCTATTTTACTAGTAAACATAAAAAATTATTAATTTCAGAAAAGTCCTAATTACAGGAGAAATAACCTAAATAACTAATAATGATATGAAAAATACTCAAAACTAATTTCTAAAGGAAAAAAAGTAAAACAACGGGAAAATTGTTTTAATGGGAAAAAATCCATACCCATCAAATCAGCAAAAATTAGAAAGTTAAACAGCATAAATTGTTGTAGAGGGAATAGGAATACGGATATGTTCGTGTGTACCCATGCTAGTATAAAATATGCAGCAATTCTGGGAGCAGTCTCAAAATACTTGGTGACATTAAGCCTACACATTCTATGAGAATCAGCAATTGTACTCCTGAGCATATATCCCACAGACAGTGCCCACAAGTTCAAAAGTGATGATAATTGCTGCACTTCTTTCTGTGACAGGAAGTTGGAGGCAATTTTGAGGGCTATTACTGGGGAACTGTCATAAAAGCATGGCGGATGAACACCAGGGAATACCAGACAGTGATGAAAAGCAATGGGCTAAATGTAAACACCATTTGAATAATTCACGGAAAAATTGTGTAAAGAGTTGTAACATTACAATGAAATATATAGCATATAACTTATATACTCAAAATATATAAATATAAAATGACATGTACTTTTCAAGAATATACACATATAATAAATGGATCCAAAATAGATGTTTTTAAAGGCTGTATTAGATTTCAATTACTGCATAACTACTCATCACAAATTTAGCAGCTTAAAATAATGCAGATTCATGATCTCATAGTTCGTGAGTGCCAGAAGTCCAAACTCCAAACAGACCTCAAGGATTTCTGCTGAGGATTTCAAAAGACTAAAATCTAGGTGACATCTGAAGCCAGGGGTTCATCTGAGACTTGGTGTCCTCTTCCAAGATAATGCAGTTATTAGAAGAATTTATTTTCTTGTAGCTATAGAACTCATAAAGACTAACCATCAAGGCCATCAGGAAAGCATCTCCTTGAGGTTCCATTTTTCCATAAATGGCTAGACTAAGACCAAACAGGACAATCTCTCTTTTGATTAACTAATAATCAACTGATTAGTAATCTAATTACAGAAGGGATAGCCCATCATATTTGCTGGTTATATTCAAGAAAAGGGAATTAAACAGGGTGATATGGTTTGGCAGTGTCTCCACCAAAATCTCATCTTGAATGTATTTTTCATAATCCCCATGTGCAGTGGGAGGCACCTGGTGGGAGATAACTGAACCATGGGAGCAGTTTCTCCCTCGGTATTCTCATGATAGTGAGTAAGTTCTTGCAAGATCTGATGGTTTTACAAGGGGCTTTCCCGTTCACTCAGCTCTCATTCTTCTCCCTCCTGCCTTCTGGTGATTAAAGATGTGTTTGCTTCCCCTTCTGCCATGATTGTAACTTTCCTGAGGCCTCCCCAGTCATGCTGATCTGTGAATCAATTAAACCTCTTTCCTTTATAAATTACCCATTCTTGGGTATGTCTTTATTAGTGGTATGAGAAAGGACTAAAACATAGGGCATGTAGATCAAAGTTTTATAATATAAAATGTAATAAATTTTCAGTAACAGCTATATCAAGCAGATAAAAATGAGTAAAGATATAGAATATTTGAATATCATCAGTAATAAGTTTGATCTAATTAACAGAACTCTGTACCCAACAACTAGAATATGACAAAAGGATTTTTAAAGACATGCAATGTAAATTAGAAATAAAAGAAAAAAAACTGCATAGCTACACTGGCATAGGAAAAAAACCACATTATAATACAAAATCTATTGGAGATAAGGTGATCATTGCATAACAATAAATGTTTTAATTTACTAGAAAGATATAATTCCAAACTTGAATGAAACTATGAACAGTTTCTAAATACCCATGACAAAAAAAATTGACAAATCCACCACCATATAGGGATATTTTATCCAAATTTTATCTTCAATTGGTATATAATGCAGCCTACTAAACTCAACAGAAATAGGTAAAATTTAGGAAAAGCATAATGTGCTCACTCTAATGGACAAATATTGATCTTATATTCTTCAATTTGAAAATACACATTGTTTTAAGATACAAACAGAATATATGTAAAAACTTAACTGTTCTGGGCAGAAAAGAAAATCTGCATAAGCTTTAAAATATCTGTATAATACAGGCTACCATCTCTAACTGCAATGTAATTAATTTAGAAAATAATCGCTAAAAGATAACCATATAAGATATAAGAAAATGCCTGAAAATTTAATACACACAAAAATAACTCAATGTCACTTAAGAAATAATAAAGTAGAACTAAATAATTAAAATATTACACAACAAAATTATGGGAGGTAGCTAAATGAATAATTAGAAGACTGTCATTTTTAAATGTAGATTTTTTTGGAAAGAAAGACTAAAAAGTAATTAACTATGTATAAAACTTAAGCATTTACAAAGTGAACTTCAAAATAAATTCATCACAGTGGAAGTAATGAAATACTTAACATAATAGCAGAATGAAGTAAAACAGCAAAAATGTGATAACAAGGATCAACAAATCAATTAGTTGCTTTTTTGAAAGCAAACTGAAACTCTTGGAATGATTTCCCAAGATGAAAAGAAAGAAAGCACAAAGAAATAATATCAGTGATGAATTAGGGGGCATAACATTGATATAGCTAGAATTACAATGAGAACAGCATAAATTTTATGTGAAGAAAATGACAAACTCAAACAAATACATATATCACAAAAAATTATGTTAGCAAAGCCGATTCAAAAGGAAATACAAAACATGGTCAGGTTTATAATTATAAATAAATAAAATCATTTGTTAAAATTATTTTCACAGAAGAGACTTTAGGTCCATCATATTTTAACAAAGTCTACCACATATTCAGAAATGGTTCTAATCTTGAAAATATTATTGCAGTAGACAGAAAAAAATGGAAGTACTTCTAGTTTTTCTCATGAAGTTGGTATGAAATTGGTTACAAAATGTCACAGAGACCATTTAAGTAAGGAAAATATCAGGGTGATTTTATTCTTAAATATAAATGTAAAAATCAATATTAAAATATTAGCAAACCCCAACAATTTGCAGTATATTGTGATTGAGAGTACCTCAGGAACATAAGGTTGAATTAACATTGAATAACTGATTATTTAATTGAAGCATAAAATATTAAAAGAAAATCATATATTTATGTTGGCAGTTACAACTAAAGGATGTATTCAATGAAATCCAACACATATTCATGTTGTTAAAAATATTTATTAGCAAACTAGAAGTGGAAGAGAACTTGCTTAATATGAGAAGGACTATTAAACACTTATAGCAAATATACAGTATTTTAAAAAATATTAATGAAGTAATTTCTATTGAAAATAAGAACAAGAACAAGATAACCCTAATACCACTTTGCTTAGCTCTCTCACTGTAACTATTATTTATTACAGTAAGAAAGTTAAAAAAAAATATGGTTTGGAAAAGTGCTTTAACCAGTGGTCATTATGATGTATATGTCCAAATTAAAATTGAGAGAACAGATTAGAATGTCAATTATTTTAAATATAAATTATCTTAAATAATTTTGATATAAACAAATTTATGAATTATTTGTATTTTTATTTATTAAGCAGGTAGAAAATAAGTTAGTTTCAAAAAGTTACCATTTGCAATAACAAACATATATATAATATAATATATACAATATAAGTCATATAATACATGAGTCAACAAGGAATAAGTTTTGAAAAGACATGACATGATTTTTCAAAAATAAGCATTACTGATTCTAAGCAAATGTAGAGATATGCCAAGTAGGACAAATTATTACTATAAATTGATATTTGGCTTAATGAATAGTCTAAAAATACTCCAAGCAAGATTTCTTATTTTGTCTTTTCTTCCATCTTTCCTTCCTTCTCCCTTTCTTCTTTTTCCTTTTTTTGTTCTTTCCATTCTTTCTTACTCTCCTTCTTCCCTTCCTTCCTCCCTCCCTTCCTCTTTCTCCTCTATTTCCTTCTTTCTTCTCTCTTTCTTTCTTTTTCTTTTCCTTCCTTCCTTCCTGCCTCCCTTCCTTCCTTCCTTCCTTCCTTCCTTCCTTCCTTCCTTCCTTCTCTCTCTGTCACTCTGTCTCTCTCTC